>NW_009719961.1:0-67729 GCF_000703405.1 Apaloderma vittatum | reverse complement strand
TTTTTTTTGTTGTTCCCCCCCCCCCCCATCACTTGCTCCCATATTCTGAAAAGTAACAAGTGCATATGAAACATGGAAATACCCTTAAAACGCTGCCCTCGCTATTGGATTGATGTGCTCTGTCCCTAAGGAGAGCAATAGCATTTTGCTTCTAATCAACTACGTTCATGCACCTATATCTCTTTATAACTGTCAAACTTGTAAGTCTGATCTCAACTTCTGCCTGAGCAGCAGAATTTTCTACCAGATTTAAAGGTGCATCTGGAGATAATAATAACTGTTACACTAGTTATTTTCTTTCCTCCCTAAAGTGTAAATGAAAGATTCACAAGTACCTGAGTTTTAATTGAGAGGGTCAGTTTAACTCAGAAGGTTCAACCTCAGCAGCAAAGCACTATCTGGCACAATTAGGTTTGTATTTAATGAAAAAAAAAAAAGCTGTAGTTTTATTTTGATCATAGAATAGCGAATCTGCCATGATGCCACACAACAAGTATTGTTAGAGCATAGTTAGACATGATGTTAGTGTATGTGTAGAATGCCCATATGTGTTGTAAGAACGGAATTTAATTATTCTTAAAACAAGCCTACTGCAAGCTTTAGTAACATATTGCTGGGTTCTTTTTTTCTTGCACTATTGTTTCTGGAGAAAAGTATCTTTGACACTCTGTATTAGTTTGTATGCCAGAACAGAATAATGAATTATGGTGAAGGTTTACATTTTATTTATAGGTAGCACAACAAATAATCAAAACTACTTTGTATATAAATTTTGAAGGGATTTTTTTTTTTAAAAGGGGAAACAAGTGTTCTTGTCAGTTTACTGGCTCCTAGTTTCAGAATTGATTTCCTTTCCCCTGTTAATAGACTGCCTGTAGCAACTGGAAGAGGAGTGTAATGTAAATCAAGAAGCATATCTACCCTTGTAATAAAATTTACTGTGTAGCATAATTTCTTTCAGCTTTTATTTGGTTTTGTTTTGGAGCTCATTTTGAATTTTTAACATTCAGGAATGACTTATATGTTGTAAAAGCTCCAAGAGGCAAAACTTGCCAATCACCGCCATAAGAAGTTACAAGAGTAGTGCAAACTTAATTACTAAATTAACAAATAAAGTTAAGAGCTTTTTGTTTTTTAAGATCTTTCTGAATTTTGCAAAGGTCAGGATTCAGAAATCTTTGCTTGGGACTTGTGTCTTTATCTACACGTAGCTGTGTTTGTACAGACCCTCCTCCCATCAGTGATTGCATACCTAAATCTAATTGCTATGATTTATGGTAAATGATTCAACTTCTAAGTGCCTTAATGGTTTTCGTAGAGGCTGCCAAGTAACTGCATATAGCTATGTGTGAAGACACTATAATTCTTGAAACACTAAACAGGTCTTGATGATGAAGTGGGTACATTAGCTTCCAAAACAACTTTGATGTTTTCTTACAGTAAATATAATCACTCTTACAGGTTTGAAAGTAGTATACTGAGAAGAAAAACCTGAGAAATCCACAGGCCTACCATTCAGTTACAATTCTGCAAAGGAGCATGAAGTTCTTTTGGAACAGAAAAGAAGCAGGAATAGAAGGCAATTAGCAGTACAGGGTGAGATATTTTAGAGATGACTGAGGTATAAGCTAAAATATAAATACATGCTTACCTCCAGATTTTAATAGGGATGATGATATCAATCATAATGTAAAGTCAGGATTGATAATAATACTAACTAACATACATTTATGAAAATTACCCTTAGTGGAGTTGGATGCAAAATTTGAGTTTAATGTGCTCAGATTAGACACCCATTCTAGAATCTGGAGGACGTGTCATGTGAAATTGCAGGGCCAAAAGCAGGAGGGTAGGACCCACAAGATGGGAGAAAATCAAATGCAAGTTCATATCTGAATGTAGGAAGGAAGTGATTTGGATAACAACAGATTTAATAGTGTACAGTTCTTTGGAAGAGATTTTGAAGGAAAATTATGCTAAAGTATTTAGTGTTTTGTTAGGTTTTATGCATTGACTGTAGGCTTTAATTTAGACTGTAAGGGATTAGCTGATGATGTAAAGTAAAAAAATGTACATCTAAAAAACCAGAGATTTTGGTAACAGATCACATAGCTACTTATGATACATTTGCACTTTGATATTCTGCCAAAGTGGCTCATCTAATTACCTCTGGGCACGGCGGAGAGGGAACATTTAGTTTGATAGAAAAATGTCTGGAGGTTCAGATTTATATGTTGCATAGGAATGTTTGTTTTATCTGATATGAAAAGACGTTTTCATTGTTTCATAATTCAATGTAAATAGAGTTTTTGCTCTAGAGTTATTTTTAGAAAAAACAACTCTTCTGAGTGAAGAAATTCAAAATTATTTTAAAATTTAGATCAGAGGGACAGCACTATGGAGGTAAAGATTCATTTCTTTCCATATAAGATTTCCAAAATTCTTTTTTTCAGCACATTAATTAACATCATTAAAAATTCTGTCATAGTTACATTATTACAGGTATATCTGTTATATGTGTAATTATTGAGTTATATGGAATAGCTGAAAATTGCTACCAAGATGTGGACTGCTACGGTAATTATGATTACCTGTTTTCTTTTTGAGGTAATCAGATATAATACCAGAAACCTACTCGTTCTTGCTTTGGAAAATTGACTGTCTATAACATTATTTTTTATTTTGTAGTTGCAAGGCCGGTTGTGTGGTGAATAAATCACAAGACTGTATTTCCCAAAATGCTCAATGTTCCCAAATCCAGTATAACATTTTCCGAAATGCTTCCCATGAATCCTGAAGTTTTGCTAAATTGAAGTGGTTATGATGTAGAGTATACCTTTTGTCTTTAATGAATAATGATAGTGCCGTTAACGTTGGTCTTAAAATACAGTGGAACGAGGTTGCCAACCATATGTGCCAACTTCTGTGGCACTCCAATAAATGTAAATGTTAATTTTATTACTCTCCTCGGTACATTTCTTTTTTCTGATCACCTTAGAAAAGGTTTATTATGAGCCACTAGAATGTCTGTAAATATTTAACATAGTTGATATATTTCTCAGAAAACAAAAGCACTGTTAATAGTTCAGCTGATGATTTAAGGGAACCAAAACACCTAATTAAGAGCTAATTAGTCCTCAATGATGCATAGTTTTAATTGGTGTATAATTTCAATGTCTGAGATAAGAACTCCTGTAACTGATGTGCCAGTTGTGTAGGGTTTTCTTTTCCAGACAGAGCAAGGCACCATCTACTGGTAGCTATGTAACACAATAGAGATGTATAGATATGGTATTTGCTAATAAAAATTATCTCCTTGTGATGTTTGGCAAGTAGATATTGAGATTTTTTTTCTGTAATTTCCATGTCCCTTATCTACTTAATTAAGTAAATTGTAGTTAGAACATTTACAATGAAATAGAAAATGTTGCTCAAAGATAGCTTTTATTTGTTCAGGACTTTTGATTAGCTATAGGAAAATAAACCAATTATTTATCTTTAGATTTTCGGAGGGACCATATGACAGGGTATAGAAACCTGCTGGATTTTTTTTATAATAAGATAAAACCCTTAAAAGGTAAAGATTCTCCCTCAAGAAAACCTCCATGCCTTGTTGAACCACAGAAGCCTTTAAAGGTCATACACAGTGGCTCTCACACAGAATAATTTGAAAGTAAATGTTTGGTTCATAGAATGGAAATAGGAAGATAGGGCTAGGGAATAGATATTTTCATCCTCTATATCATGACTATCTATTCTAGAAACTTTAGTTGCTTTCTCTACCCAGAGTTTTACAGATAAATCCGAACAGTGTACAGGATTTTTGTTTAAATTTGGGTTTGTGCCAAACTGAACCACATCCATGCTTTTCAACATTTCCTAATAAACCTAATGGCCCAAAATCATCTTAAAAATTCTAATGTAAGGTGTTTGTGAAGTAAGCTTCTTGGGAACCTCACATCTGCTGAGTAGCAATGATGGTCGTCTTGTCCTCCCTGTCTTGATTATGATCCTAACACTGACAGGAGCTTCAAGTTAGAATAGATTTGGGTTTCCTGAGGTCTTCTGAGTACAGGTGTTTCTGCTAATCAGGCTGCTCTGACCTATCACTCAGAGTTATAAGGCACCTGAGCTAACTTGCTCTCCTATCAAACCAGAGCTTATTTACATCAGAATATCATCCTTTTAGTAGTAACAGGTGGCCAGTTGTCCCGTGAATTGAAGGTTTCATATTTGACCTCCGAGCACTGAACTAACAAGGTATGTCATGGTGAACTGTCTCTGAGCTTGTAATCCCAGAAACAGCAGTTTGCAGCTCTAGGTAAACTTAACAGCAATGACTGGAAATACAGATCTGGGATTTGTTTAGGACTTCGGAGCTTAATTCCTCAGGACGTGGCAAACTAGCTAGAAACCGCAGGGGTGTTTATAGCTGTGTTTGCAGAGCTCTAACTCCCAGCTTTCCAAAAGCACTGAGGTTTCAAGTGTTGAGGCTGTTTATCTGCGGGAACAGTCTCAGGAGTGAGCTAAGGTGCCATCAGCATCCTTAGCATGAGACGTCCTACCTTAGATAAAGTTGACATTCATGCTTAAGAATGTTTATTTTAGTGAATCAGTGTAGGAGTTATTACGGTGACAGGAGTTAAACTTTGTATATATACACTAGAAGACAATCCTTGAGAATGGAAAATAGTTGCTTTATTTTGATGTTTGGACCTCTTCTAAGGTATTTGTGTTGTGGTAAGATACTTCATGTAGAAATCATATGCTTTTGCAAAGCTAAGTATTAACCTTTTAACCACATGGTCAGTGTGTTAATTTCTATGATGAAATAACATGAAAGTCAATGAGATGCCAGGATTTTCAAATCCAGAGTCATTCCATAGTTTCTCATGGGTTAAATCATGTCGATATGGTTTGAGCTGAGGTGTCTAATGTGAAGATGTGAGGAAGTCAAAGCCCACAAATGTCACTGGAGAAACACAGAAAGAATAGCTCAAAGTTGGGCAGAATCACAAGGTCTTTGTTTAGCAAGACCAGCTCAGACCTGCAAACCTGACTGTTAATTAGGCAGTTATTGGGGAGCTACTCTGGTCTTCGTTAGATTAGAGTGTGAATGCTCACTTCTTTAGACTGTGCAAAGGGCTGCTAGGGCTGTGATTCTCTTTGTTTTCATTATGAAGTGTTGATTGTTAGTTTTTATTTTGAAATGCCTTAAGGACCTTTAAGCTGTGGTAATGAGGTAATTTTCAAAATCTCTTGAATTCTTCATTATCAGGAAGCTAATTGCATGTATTTTGAAGAAGGAGAAAACCAAAAAGCATCCCAAACTGCTTGGCCTGCATTAGACCAAGCATATTCTGTGCCTTCAGGGAGATGGTGCAAACAAGTATCAGACATAGATAGCTAGATAACCGTATTAAACAAAAGGGTGGAGAGCTTGCAGGTCATCTGCTTTTTGAGAAATCTGGCTTTAAATACTTTAGTTACTTGTCATTACTTTTTTTTTTCATGTAAGCACTTGATTTCATTGCTACCTTGGTGTTCTGTCTCATAGGTGATAAATCCAGAAGGAGCTGCTGTGATCATATAATCTGAAATGAGACATAAACTAAAGCTTAGGCTTTCACAAATTAATTGCTGTTTGAACTAGTCCATATATTTCAAAATTAAACAAAGAACCATTCTTGGCTTAGGTATTTTTAGAAATGGTTTACACACCAGGTTTTACTAAATAGTTCTTGCTGTTAATTATTGCCACTGTTTAAAAACATGTGATTCATTGTAAGTGTAGCTTTCCACAGGCTAGTCTTGATTTTATATTAGAAAGAAGAGCTTCCTCCTATAAAGGATGTGCTTTGTAAATACCACATCCTCCATCAGCTTTTCTTCAGTCTTACTGTCATTCTTGTGGCTTTTCTCTGAACCCTCTGGTGTTTCAGTATCCCTTGGGAATTCTGGGTGCTAGAACTGAGTACCCTTTCCCAAGCATGATTACATCTGTTTCAGATAACAGAGTTAATGATGTGCTTGAGAGGGCAGAAAAAAGGGTGCTTCTCGTCAGCTCACACATGGGCCATGCTGTGCTGCTAAAGGCAGCAGAGCAACCTTAACGCCTTTGCCGCTCCTTCTTGTAACTCCAATCCACTCTTTTCACTACACTCAATATTTATTTTCCTTTATACATCCAGAGTTATCATAGCCCTTTCATCACAGCATTGGGAATTTAGTGATTATCCACCATAACCCCAAAGGTTTTTCAGTGTCACCAAGTCCAGAATAGCAGCCTTGAGAATGATCTTCATTCTTTGTTTCCAAATTTATACTATCAAAGTCAGTTTTCATTACTTTTACCTTCCCTTGATCCTCCTGTACAAATGGCTTAGTAAAAGTTGTCTATTATTCTTTTCACTCAACATGCCAAATAAAAGTTTATTAATAATGATATTGTTTCTTGCCAGTTATTGACAAAAACTTTAAATAACAGTAGAAAACAAAGATCCGAGAATCTCACTCTGCCTTGCATTAGAAGCACATCTATACAAATGTGACTATCTATTTGCAATTACATTTCACATTAGTTAAAGTTTAATACATGCCATCTTGAATTTGTATCATTCTCAAAGTGGTGTTTTTGCCGGGAGGATTAATACAATCTCTTTGCATGTATCAACTGGATAATAGCCAAAAGCTGTAGAAGTTCTGTTGCCTGTATGTATGTTGTTGGGAATGGGTTAGAAGCCGGTCTGTGTAGGCATGAATTGGAGAGTACTGATCTGTGAAAACATGTGAGAACTCTTGAACACGTATGCCCTTAAAGTTGATAAAATCATTTTTCACACCAGTGCTCTACAGATTTTTGCTATTCTATTCTTATATTATTATTATTTATTTTACTTGAACTTTATTCAAAATTTTTTTCTTCTGTGACCCCCTTGATGCATGTACCTTTCACAAAACCGGGGGAAGGTGAATCTTCTGCCTTTCTTTCTGTCCTTTTTTCTTTTTGTTTCGTGATATCCATATTTTACTTTGTCTTTTCCTTTTATTATTATTCTTTACTGTGACAAGAAAAATACACAAGACTGACATTGTTACAGATTGCAGTCTTGTTAAAATTGCTATATTAACTAGCAGTCCAGGTAGTGAAAAACCATTCAAGCTGTCAGATATTCTAAGATGAGTGAAATAAAAGCTGTTTGTATGTATATAGAATCATTATTACTCCTTTGTCTCATAATACCATCTTGGTGCAGGCTTTGAATTGTTTTCATTTAATGTAATTTTATTTTTGTTCTATTCCCAGTGGTAGTGCCTGAGAAATTCTCTGCTGTGTATGTATGAGAGTTTTACAGAAATTACTAGTTTTTACTGTTAACAAAGTTTTTGTATTAACTGTCTCTAACAGAAGTGTTTCATATTGGGTTTCTTCATCAAATTAATATAGCACAAGATTCACTTACTGTTGTGGATACATGAGTTCTCAGTCTGGGAATACCTTATGCTGGAAAAACCTCTGAAAAATGTCCTGCTCAGAGCAGGGCCAAGTTCAAAGTTAGAGCTCATCCCTCAAATCCTTGTCCAGTCAACTTTTTCTGTGTATCTCATGTTGCAGTTTATGCCCTCTGAGATGACTCTGACCATTTTCCCTGCAACCCACCTATTAGGTAGATGGAGAGAGCAATAAGATCCCTTCTTTGCTCTCTCCTTAAGACATTCAAAGTTAATGACTTAACTATTATGTGATAAAATGTGAGCTCAATGAATTTGTAGAAGACATTAAGATAAATCTCAAGAATTCAATGCAATTCAGTGCATTGTCCTTGAAAGTCCCTCCAAGCCCCAGGATTTTAAAATAATGAAAATGGTTATAAATCTTGAGGTCATTATTTAAAATAATAAGTTGTATAATATAAATACAAGATCATTTATTTTGGTATTCGTACATCGGTTAGGCGTTTTGAGCTCAATATTTATATTTGCCTTCTTTAAGAAAAAAATGTTACTTAAATGGCATCTGGATAGTCTCTTGAGAGAGAATGAGATGTGGCTTTTGTAGACAGTAATTCTAATTGTCATGAAAAACAAATGTGAAAACAATGTTTTCTGAGATAAATGTAATTTTAAATTTTATCCTGTCAGATCTTAATTTTTCCCTTTTGGAGATGCTGTTGCAGCAAGTGGCATCTTTCAAAAATGTGAATTGCTCATTATACCTGCATAGGTGAATCACCATGTGATGCTAGAAAGTGATACGCTCAGATGTTTCTCTCAGGAAAACACCTGGGAAATTGTAACTCTTACTGTAGAGGGGACTTTCTACTGCTTGTAGTTGCAAGCCACATCTATCACACAGAGCATAACATATGGAGTACTTTTTGAGTTTAATCTTTCTCTTTAACTGATACCTTTTTTTTTTTTTTTGTAAAGCATAATCATTATCCTTATTAAAATCTGTGGTGTTTTTTCCCCCCTTTCTGGCATATGATTATTTAAATATACATTTCTGTATTGAAAATTTGACAGTGTTTGCGTGTACATATTAGAGGTTGGAAAGAACACAAGGACAAAAAGGAGGAAATAGCTTAAAGCGGCATTTAAACGGAAATATAAGGGTGGAAGCTTTACAATTTTTTTATTGTTACTGTTACACTTGACAGAGTTGGTGGTGTCAGTGGAGCAGGTATTCATAAAGCGTGTTCAAAAGATTTAAAAGGAACTTCTTTGGCTCTGATTTCTTATTGGGGATGTATTCTTGCACCATTTATTAGCAAGAGCATGATGCAAATATCAGTGCATCCAAGCCAAAGTGAAGGCGTTCAGTGGCATTCTTCGAAGTGCTTATGTCAGCTCTTCAGTGAGGATATAACAAAAGATGTGTGTTCTGCCCTAAGTAACAGGAATATTAACACTATTGTGGTTAAGTCCTATGTGCATTAGTAAGAATAGATTTTCCTTTGGCTGTTGCCTTCTCTTTAAGCATTAGAAAAGTCAAAAAGCCATTTAATTCACATTATACCTATATTAACCATTGGAGGCTGATAACATGGAGTTTTTTTGATGAAATGATTACACTGTTTTTGGTTTTGTTTTTGGTGTTTTTTTGGTCTTCTTTTTTGTGTCTTTTTTTTTTCCCATACTAGTAATACTTCATTTATATTCTATGGGCATTAACCAAAGAATTTCATTCTGAACATCCTTTTTAAAGCTGTATTCGTCTGTGGTAAGGCTAGTGGTAGTAAAAAAATCAATTGCAGTTGTATTATTTGCTAAGTAATCAATTCAGTTCTCTGTTCTAACAAGAAGAGGCATCCTGAGGGGCAGGAAAAATTAAATTAATTTGATATTCTTGGAACCTTCTTTGTTTCATTGTAAAGACTGATGCTCATCTCTTTGTGTCCACTTCCCTTGAATTTTATTTAGAGCTCTTGTAAATAAGAGCTACCTGAAAACATCTTTAACATGGATATAATCACCATGTTCTTGTTACTGTCCCTTGTCTTATTTGGTCCTATTTTTGTTCTTCTCATGAACTGGGCATATTTAAATGATATCTTCATCTTCTGTGTTCATTAGTTTGACCTGAACACTGTCTCAAATTACATGTTTAAGGTCAGTTTGGAAGGGAAGCATACAGTACTTTTTCATGCATATTAAGTATTATTCTATCCAAGATTTGATTCCATTATTAATCTTTTCATTAAAATAAATTTTATTTATTTTTTATTAAGTGCTGTTGTATATAGTAAGTTACAAAAAGTGAAGGGCTACAACTTTTATGTGCTGGACCCCAGTCTTGCAAGTACACATGGAACATGAAAATCATCTTCTGACATCTGAGTAATTATCTATGGCTGGTAGGAACCTTTTCAATCATCAAGATGATGTTAGCTGATATTGCAAACAAAAGTTTTCATAAACTCATCTATCTGTTTAGAAAAGCAGATTTCCTCACTATTTGAATTTAAAATATTCTCACAAAGCCCTTTTACTTCCAGAAATGTAATCATTCAGTTTATATATATTTGTTATTATGCAGCCCTTTTCCGACATCAGTAGCTCTTAATTTTTCCTGGTATTTACCTCATTTCGTGTGTCATGCATAGCAATCATATTGCTTGTCAGCCTTTGATTTAGCAAGAAAAAGGCAAGCTCTATTCTTTGCCTTTGGTAAGGTTTCATTTTCTGTTCTCCTCCTGGCCACCCTAATGGTTCTTCAACTTCAGTTTGAATCCATCTTTGGATAGGGTGACAGTGCAGTGTACAGTTATTAGTCCTTCGAGACATTGTTTTGCAGTTGGAAGATGAAATTGCACGGTACCAATGTTATCGTTACAATTTTGGTTACTCCATTAAGATGCTTCACATTTCATCTGTTTTTTTTTCTTTGTGTGTGGCTCATGTCGTTTGAGGAAGTTGCTTTAGTGGTGCTTATTCTACACATGTTGCAGTAGCCAGATGTTAAAAAGCCAAGGTTTCTGATTAAAAGTAAAGATTAAAATAAATTAATGTGAAATAATAAACTGTTCTCATTTGAGGTGACAAGTTCAAATGATATTCTAGTATGACAGAATTTAATATTTTAAAGCAATCGGTGAAAAACCATGTGTGTAATTGCAATGCTTAGACTCCTTATCAGACTAGTATCAATGTGAATTTCTACTCCTGAATTTAGTAATACTCAATCAGATCATTAAATGCAGTTTCATCTGTAGGATACTTTCATGTAGTTTATTATTCACAGTGATAAACTGCATGATACTATGGTATTAAACCATCAGTTTCTCTTAAGGTCCATTTACATGCTTTCTCTGTCACCATGAATACTGAGTTACTGGTGTTGCACTCACTATGGATGAATTACTTTGTGTGCAAATTTTTATCTTTATGAAACACTCTATTGCTTAAATTCTTGCTTGTTTTAAAAACTGATTTCATTATATTTAAGCATTACCTTTGTTTAACCTCAGTCAATATGGTGAAATCAAGCAAACCATGGAGGAGGGAATTTTTTATTTTGGTATTTTCAATTTAAATTTATAAATATGCAAGTTACAGTAGTAAAAAAATACTAACAATATGGTAGCAGGTGTGCTAAGGTTAGTTGTGTTTTCTGCCAGAGGAAACTCAATGGTAAATGGTACATCATTGCAATAACATTTCAAGAGTTTGTAGAGGGAAAGAAATTAATTTTTTATTAATGATATAATATTAATAATGTTTTAAAGAGCTTTTTAAACTTATAATGTAGCAAAAGGATATTGTTTTTTTAAATTATCATACTAAGTAGTATTATACTTTTAAAATTCTATTGCTAGGCTGACATTTCTTGTGTTAATATTGTTCAAACGATAACTGATGCTACAAAGATAAAATGAAAATGAATACAAAAACATAAAACAGGATTAGTTACCTTGTAGAAGAATGTTTTAAGTGAAACTCATCAAGCCATACTTTTGCTCTACTCGTCTTTTTTGGGTTTTGGCTTGACAGTTCAGAGGACAGTAAGTTACTAAGAGGTCTAAAAGAAATGACTTGAGGAAATGCTAAAATGATTTCCCTTGTTAATCTCATGAAGGCAAGATTCGAAGGGCGATACTGCAGTCAAGCAGCTAAAGATGTCTGACTGATGATGAGGGAAGGAGATGGAGAAAGAGGAAAGAAGGCTAGAAGAAGAAATGGGCCTAAATATCAATAAGAGATTTAGTTTAGACATGCTAAAATGAAAGGTGTCACAGGTAGTTTCTGAAATCTCTAAAATTAGAGGTTTTAAAGAGGAAATACATAACCATCTGTATAGATAGGTTTGAGTCTCCTTTGGGAAAGCGATTATGTGTCATCTGCTTAATGTGCTCCACTTTTATGATGTTTTCTGTGATTTTTTTTTTTTTGCAATATTCCATTTTTTTTCCTTTTTTAATGTGAATAATTTGTAACAATAAAAGTGAAGTAACTCCACTGATGATATCTTAATAAAGATCTGCAAGCATCCTTCTCACGATATAACAGACAGGTGCTGTACAAGTCATTGTTAGGAACTGTAGAGGGAAAACAGTAGCGGGCATGAAGTGTTTACAGTTATCTCTGAAGTTGTTAGGAAGCATGAATAATTCACAATTTAAAAAAAAAGTTTCAAAGAACAAGGCAGTGATTACTAGAAAGCAGTTAATGGGCTTCGGAAAAGGAGGATTAACCTGGTCCATTTTTCAGCTTTATAAATTTTGTGTGAACGTTTTAAAAACAAATGAAATTGGTCTTTTACCAATTGACTCTTCTTTCACTGCCAGTTTGTTGACATTTGGAGCCCTTTGCTCCACAAGGAATGATAATACAATTGGTCTAGTAGATAGTCTTTAATTGAATTGACTATTTTGCCCAGCTGCTCAGAGGATTGATAAATTACTACAACCTTCTATTCTGAAAGTTGATGGAGTTTTTTGTGTGTTTTAGGAACAGAAAGAACATAGGAAAAAATAGCATCCAGAACTATTTCAAGACACCACTGAATATGTTTTCACTAATGATATCACTGCAGTCTCAGTTTTGTGAAATATTTTAGGAATTAATCAGTGTTTACTGTCATCTCCATTATTGGTTTAATCATGTAGGTAAATTAATCTCTCACGTTCAATATGCCACTACTGGTGGAATATAACGTTACAAACTTTCAATGGCAAAGCTATTTCTTCGATCTGAATATACTGTTAAGGTGAATGTTTATCTTGACCTCATAAGGTGAATATTAGTACTATTTTTGTACTACTGACCTGTAGACACATTTGAATGACATTTGATTATTAAGCAGGGTAACTAAAATTCCTATAGTTGTTATATAATCAAGAAAATATGATGGGAAACTTTTTCTTTCTCAGCCTAATCGATAGTTTTGGTTGCTGGTGACTTGCCCCCTTCTTCACAAATACATTTTGCACTTCTCAAATTCTCTAAGCCACAGATCGTTCCAAGTAGCATTTTTTAAGTCATCTAGGTTTTGCATGCTCATTTTTGGAGAAGTTGGAGCATCTGGGTGCTACTGATGACTTTAGAAATCTCAGACATTGTTTATCTCTAATTTTATTTCATAGCCTATGAATAGATTCTTTCCAGTAATTATGAAGGAATGGAGGAAATTAAAGGGACTGCTTTGCCTGAAGATGTACATTGAGGAAATAAGGTTGGATCCACGTACTAATCAGTTATAAGGAGTAGCAGGTCAAAAGCTCAGCTTTTGGTCATCATGGCAAGATCAGCGTTCCATAGAATTTTACTTCAGTTCTGTGTATTTCACTAGTCAAGGGCACCCTGTCATCTAAAACAAGTATAAAAGGTTCTGAAGGATGACAGACTAGAGTTAATAATAATACATCTCTAGCTGTGATTGAGGAGCTGCAAGTTAATGAGTTATTTCTCATTAGCCAAAATATTCCTTAGATATTCACCATGCCTGTGTATGTGCTGGATCACTTTGTTTGAGGAGACATATTAGAAGCACTTCCTGTGTCTTTCTCATGAAGGTGACCATCCATCTCTTATTAAAAGAGCCTAGCCTTCGTTTCATTGATCATATGGTTAAAGGAGAAGATTAAATCAATCAGTTGAATAGTATTCGATCAAACAATATATGGTGTATTTTTAATATCTCCCTGGTTTTATAGAGTTTATTCACAAAGTTATTTGTTTGTTTGTTTATTTATTTATTTAGTCCTATTACTAAAGCCAAATTATATGACTGAAAGAAGTAGTGGGGATGTTTGAACAACCTAATCTACTCTAAGGTGTCCCTGCCCATGGCACAGGGATTGGAACTACATAGTATTTAAGGTCCTTTCCAACCCAAACCGTTCTATGATTCTGTGATGTTGCTTAATTTTTAATGCTGTTGAGACAGTCCTGGGGATTTTTTTGTATTTGTACCCCAAATAGTAATAAGTAGCATTTAAGAAACATTGTTCTCCTTTAAAATATAGCTTGGAATAGTGGAATTAAGTTTTAGAGGTTAGACATACTTCACCTTTGAAGAAAGTGGTTATAGTAAACATAACTTTCAACCAAAACATTCTTCTTCTTATGTCCTCATCTACTTTGGTTTTCATGAATGTTGACCTGCATGACAGTGTAAACTGTTGTTCTGTTTCATCCTTGTTTCTTCTAGGATAGCTGATATAAAATGCGTATAGAATACCTTGTGATGATCCTTCAACTGAACCAAAATATTCTGGAATCAAGAACATAGATAATATTATTACTTTACAGAAATTGAGAGTGGTATATAAGAAGATATAGTTTAGGATTTTAAGCCTAATTAGGACTGTACTTTTAGTTTTGGATATTCCAAGAGTAAAGACATTTGTACCATTGAGTTCCATGTTGCAAAGTAGTCAGAATATTTTACTGGCACCTCGTAGGCGTCTAGCAAATTTTCCAAGTGATGTTGAACCTATTTGAATTCTATGTTCTAATTCTAGATTTTTGTGATAGTAATAGTCCCATATTTCTGTAAACATTACTTCCCTCAGTGAAGCATTCCATTATTAAGAAGCAGAAAGAACAAAAGGATTTCTGTATTCATCAGTCATTTCATCCTCCAGAATGATGGTCTCTTAAATCTTCTAGGTTGAAGCTGGTAGAACTGTAGTGCAAAAAATATCCTTTTTGATTATTTTATTTTCCTTTGAATTGCCCCTTGTCTCTACAAACACAACATTGATAATTGCTCTGGTTTAAACATCATTATACTTCTTCTAGTTACATATCTACTATTTCTAATCTGATAGTTAATGTAAGCTGAACTCTTAGAAATCAAGCAGTGTGTGTGTATGTGCTGGGAGGGTAGTTTTTTCTCCTGTTTCTTGAAGTCTGTAGTGTGAACCTATTCTATCAGATAACATCTGTACTGTTTTCCTGCTGTCAAATAAGACTTTTTCTGTTCCCGTTCTATCAATAGTCTCACCTTCTTTCTATCTGCTTTCTTTTAAATTTACCCTTTCATACAAGCAGTGGGGGTTAAACATGGACATTTATTAGTATTACTTGGTTATTAAGAATAATTGTGATGTAGGGCCAGTCCTGAATCAAAACCTCATTGTGGTAGGCTGTGTAAACAACAAATGGAAACTATTTCATCATTTACAGATACCTTCTATGTCAGGAGTCCAAAATGCCTTTCACCAGCTGCTGGTGGCTCTCATGTCGGGATGTCATTCCTCATGGAGGCATCAGGTACCTCACTGACAGTAGCCATGTGACAGCATCTTCTGTTTTAACTTTTCCATTTCTCCCACTTATTTTTTGAAGAGTTTTCCATTTCTCCCACTTAATTTTTGAAGAGCTGCTTTATTCATCCTCTTTAAACTTCTATACAAACTCTTTAATTTAAGAAATGTGTAATGCAAACCTCCTAAATCATCTTTAAAAAATATTAGTGTATGAATTAAGCTCAATTTTTGTAGAAAATTTAGCTTTAGAATATGTCACAGTGCTTTTATTCTTAGTTTAGGGTAATTTTTTCATATCTCTTCAGTACCTTCTTTACAAGCCCCTGTCATTAACTCAGTCCTCATGTCTCAATGAAAACAAATTCTTCCCATGGTAGGGGGCTCTGACGAATAGCCTGAGTATGGCATGTTGATTGCTTACAAAGTGCTTTATATATGAACTCATTATTTTTGCTTTGTGATCACCTAAACAAGATGTATTATCTTTTATAAAGGAATGAGTGTAGTTAATAGACAAAATGGTATAAGGCATTGCTGGTCCTTTTATTCTTTCAGGAAAAAAAAGACAAGAAGTGTTTGTTCAGTTAGGAAAAGCTAAACTATATGGATTTTGAAGCTTCTAGGACATTCTGAGGCATTTTCAGAAAATTCTTTTTTCCTGACCTTGTATGAGACATGACTGCCAGAAAAAAATGGGTTCATGTGATGTTAAAACTTACTTTCAGGTTTAAAGCTATTTTTCCTCATCACACTCACAACCATAACAATTTGCTGCAAAGCAGCATCATTTTTTCTGCAGTAGGGATTTACTAATCCTTCTTTCACCAGAAACAGTTTTCATTTAGTCACAAAACAGATTTTAACTATAAGCCTGAAATTAATTTTTCACAAATACTACATCAATATTCCCATAAACTTGTTCAACAATATTAACTCAATTTTATTTAATACCTTCCCCTTGCCTCCTCTATTGTACTAGAAATAAAGTATGTCGGGGAATTGGTGATAGGCATAAAGCGGTAAATTGAGATGAGATAAACTGAATGGAAGATAAAGATATCTAAAGCTGAATGTGACCTGGGGGGGTACATTTGCCTGATGCCATTTATTTTTCATATATATATATATATGTATATATATAAAGAGAAGGAATATATATATGCTCCTTGACATAATTTTTTACCATATATTTCTATATTCATTTCCATATGCAAGTGAGAATTATTTCAGTGTCAGAACTGTATATTGTTTCAAGGTAGCTTCGTTAGTGAAATCATAATTTGTGGAACATTTTGGCGGTTTTAAAGTATTCATCTCGTTAATGGGGCAGAGTATAGCCTCAGCAAGTTTGCCATTGGCACAACACTGGGAGGAGTGGTTGATAAGCCAGGCAGTTGTGCTGCCGTCCAGTATGACCTGGAGAGACTTGAGAAATGGGCTGACAGGAGTCATGAAATTCAGTGAAGGGGAGTGCAGAGCCCTGTACCTGGAAGGAACAGCCCCAGACACTGTTACATTCTGGGGGGCTGCACAAGTACATGATGGGGGGCTGCACCGGTGAGCGGCTTGGCAGAAAAGGCCCTAGGGTTTATGTTGGACACCAAGCTGACCATGAGACAGCCACGTGCTCTTGTGACAAAGACGGCTGAATTAGATGGAGGTTTGCCAGCAGGTTGAGGGAGGTGATGCTGGTGCACATCTGGAGTAGTGTGTCCAGTTCTGAGCTCAGTACAGGAGCTACAGGAGAGAGTCCAGCAAAGGGTCTCTAAGGTGATGAGCATCTCTCCTATGAGAAAAGGCTGAGAGAGCTGGGGCTGCTCAGCCTAGAGGAGAAAGAAAGGACAAGGGGGATCTCAGCAAAGTATCTATGTACCTGAAGGGAGGGTGCAAAGATGGAGCCAGATTCTTTTCATTGGTGCCCAGTGACAGGACCAGAGGCAATGGGCATAAACTGACACACGTGAGTTTCTGTCCGATCAGGAAATGCATTTTTTACTGTGAGGGCCAAGCACTAGCACAGGTTGCCCAGGGAGGCTGTAGAGTGTCCCACCTTGGAATATTCAAAACTTACCTGAACATGGTCCTGGGCAACTGGCTTCTGGTGGCCCTGCTTGAGCAGGATGGATTGGACAGTTCCAGAGGTCCCTTCCAACCACAACCACTCTGTGAAACCCAGATTGATATATATATATATGTATAAAAATTGAGCTGATTAAAATTTGAATGCAGTAAAAATACATTAACAGGAGATGCAGAGATTTTGTCTTGCCCTATTGCCATTAAAACATCCAGCTATCTTATTGTATTATCCAATAACAATGAAGTGGTAAGCGGGGGGAAAAGAATCACCTCATTACAGCTTCTTTAACTGGCCCTTACACCTCTGCTGCTTTTCTAATAAAATCCTTCACTTTGTTTTAAAAATTTATTTCAACAAGTAGAGCAGCTGTTTTCAAAGTGCTACAAATATATTGCAGACAAATATATCATTGCCTAAGGGCAAAATATTTTGTCAAACAGTGAGAAAAACAATGAAAGGAATTATATCCCTAAGCATCAAATGTTTAATACACTTACCGTAGAAACTGGAAAAGTCTTTAAATTCTACAATGTGTATTTGTATAGATACATTTTGTGATTATTTTGTGTCCCAGGGGCAGAGCTTCTTATCATGTATCTTGAGTCTTATTGTGACAGTTTTTTTGGTGAATATTGTAAAACAAAATTCTAAGTAAATCACCAGATTAAATATATTAATTGCCCTTTATAGCTTTAGGATGAATACAGCTATGTCAATAACTAATGACAATTTCCCATGAGTTTATCCTGATTTTTAACATACTTTTATTTTGTAGATGTGCTACGTGCAGCTTGTCATGGTTTAGTTTTTACCGATGTTCACCTGTGTTGAACAGGTGCAATATTGGGGGAAAGAAACCTGACATTTTGACATATGTCCGTATTGTTCTTTAAAGCGTCCTTTCATTGTGCTTTCACTTGGTAATATTAGAAGACCTTAAAAGCAAAAGATCACAGAACTCTGCAAGGTCACTGTGAGTAACCCCCTTAAGGTCTCAAAGTTCAAGTGCACTCTTATTGTCCAGGGGCAGGGCTGGTCTCATGGATCAGGGAGGAACAAACAGCTCTTTCATTTTCTCTGGATAACCACAAGACCCTCTGGCAAGCAGCAAGCCTGGGAGAGCCTGCTTGACTGTGGAGAGTTCCCAAGGGGGTGGTTTTGGTGGCAAGCCTCTGAGAAGATCTTCTCTCAAGAAATTCCTTGTTGTCTGTTTCTGAGTAGCCACAAGTGAGTTGTTCCTGTCCATTTCCTTCAAACTGTCTTGAGAAAAGAACTAGTTAGTAACAGGAGTCAGTCACAAGTAAAAACATATATTCTAAGTAAACTAGAAGTTGTATCTTTTTAATTTACCAATAAGTAGTTGTCACGACTACAAATTAGCAAAATGGTTATATACCATGATGTTAAACTTATGTATATGCTATTGTTATTATTATTCAATGATGATATGGTTGCTGTGACTGGCATCCAAGATGCATATCGTGTCAGTGTTTTAAGCAGATTAGATGTGAAGACTCTGGGTGCAAATAAGGCTGTGTTTTAATTTTTATTTTAATATATAGATTTATAATAATTTGTGTCAGTGAGAGGTCATTGGGCCAATATTTTGCAGTCTACACAGGAGTATAATGTACTATTATACCTTGGTACCTAACTGGGCTATTTTAGGAGAAATAAGGAGCATAGCGTGTTTTTACAGAGACTGTTGAATAGAGCTGCTCAGGCCTGAAACAGTGTTTTGTTTGTGCTATACTTTTTGCTGTGGAGTAAACTGAAGAGTAGAGAGTGAGGGTGTGTACTTATATTGCAACCTGGCATACTCAAAATTTGTAATGAGATTTGGCAAAGGATTGTGGTCTTTTTGCTGATTTACTAGTGTGATGAAGTCTTTGAAGCCTTTGGTTTCCATTGTCTTTGCTTCTCAAGACAATACATAGTTGTGAGATCCAAGTTGTATTTTTTTTTGGTTTTGTTTTTTGTTTGAAAAACATTCCAACCAGCAGAGAAGAACATAAATTGTTCAGGCTTTCTATGCAATAGCCAGATATTTATAGACTACTGAAGGATATATAATCAAATTGGAAACAAGGAGATTTTTACTGTTGATTTCATTCAGCTACAATGCTCAGCTACAGATTAATAGCTTTTCCTTCTTTGTCTCATTATTTTCTAACTACAGGGAATCATTATAAAGTGATTGATTTAACTTAATTCTTTAACCATTTTTCACTCAAAGGTGGACATCTGAAAACTTCTCCATGTAAGACGAACCTGAATATTTGCTGATTGTTCTAAAAGACAAATTTGGAGCTGAAAGTCATTTTTATTTCTTCATCATTGTTTGAGAAAAGTTTTTGAAAAAGCTTTTGCAAGTTAATCTTCCCTGGAGGAAGGCTACAAAAACTGGGCTGTGACTTTAAAAAGTAAAATACATTAAATATTTAAGTTTGAAAATATGTGGTATAGCTACATGATAAAAAATATAATTACTAAACATTAGTATACTGATTTTTTTTAAGAGCAGTGCTTGTAGCTGTACCGTTCACAAGGATAAGCCTATGTCAGTGTGGCTTCTTGTATAAAACACGGAGTACATTTATAGCTGTTTGTTTGCAAAGGAAGACGTTTTTTTTTCCACTTGCTGGAATATTGTGCTGTATAGTTTAACTGGCGAGGATTCCAGATTTAATTTTATTAATACTTGTTTTTATGTTTCCTAATACCCTTTGGTTCTGTCTCTGAAAGAATAAAAGTGAGAAAGCTGCTGTAGCTTCAACTGTAGGAACTTAAGAAATTTAAGTACTTTATATTCTTATATAATAGTCTACTAATCAACATTTATATATCTCAGCTAAAATTGAATTAAATTAGATTGAAACTAAATTACAATGTCCTGAGTAAATTGGATTTAGTAATTTACTATTGAGTCAACCTACAACTGATGTCATAATTTAGGTTTACTTCTTATATGAGAACAATGCCAAGAATAATTCTTCCCTTTGCCTTTTCAATTTGTGAGCTTGAAGAGGTATGTACTTTTGCTAACAATCGTGCTTGAAGTGCGAATCTAGTAACTGACCAGATGTTAATAATGAGCGTGTTAAGATGCTGTTACGGGTCTTTCAGCTTATCTTTTCCTGAACTTGAGAGACAAAGCTGGGACTCAGTCATTCTCAAGAATGCTTGAAGTAAGAGGTGTGTTGTGATTCAAGATGTGGGAGAGATGTTGCAGATGTCATATTTAGCTCTATTTATAATGCTGGCTTTATATGCATTAAAATCTGTCTTGCGAGCTTTGAGGAGTTTTTAGCTTTTGACCACTGACCTGTTTACGGTTTATCACCCTAAAGTCTGTCAGCTAGTTTACTTGCAGAGTGTGAGAGAAATTATTTTTTAACAAGTATTTGAGAATGAGATCCCTATCAACTTTTTTTTTTTTTTTTCCATTTTAGTGAGCCTTCAGAATATACATTTAGTTTTTTGGAATCTTATGAAGGCATAGTTTGACATGATTTTCTAGTCAGATATAAATCAGGAGACTGTATTATTACCTAATAGCATAGCTTACATAAACGCACTTCATTTATGAAACCTCTTACGTATTTAGGGAAATTTCATAATATGGCATATTAGTGTGAGTTGTTCTTCCCAGCTGGAACAACGGCCTTGGGCATGAAGCCACACAGTTGGGCAAAATAATGGCATAATTTTATGGCTTGATAATGGCACCATTAGCACAAGATATTATCATATCACCTTTTTATGGACACTTAAATTTTAAACTAAGCTCTGTTATATGACATCTAAGTGTAGCACTGGAACAGACTTTAAAAAATAAAACTGCAATTCCTCTTTCAACAGGTTAAATATTGTAACATTTAGGTAGCTATTATCTTTATTCTTTATAAAACAGTGAGCTCCTTTAGATGTTTAATTGCAAAATATATATAAGACCAGCAATTTTGCATCTGAAATAGTTACTGAGGTGTAAGGTGTTTCTTGACCCATTGAGTGAGACTTTTACTCCCAAACAGATGGATGAAATGTCTGCTCTTGGCTGATCTGATGTAGTTTCTGATTCTTCCAGTCTAATTAGAGCTGCTGCTGCTTTGTAGATTATACAAAGCCACAGGTTCAAAAAGTCAATTTCTGAGTTTTCTGGAACTCAAGTTTTTAACTCTAGTCTCAGCTTCTAGCTGGTGATCTGCTTACAGACTGCAGCCTCATTTTTCAACTCGGCATTGCTTCTGATAGCACATCTCCAATTGCAATTAAAATGTTGTGGAAGATCTACTCCCTTAGGCAACCAACTTTGTTATGGCAGTCCAGTCCATAGTAGAAAAGGTTTCTGAGAGATTTTCTATTCTTTAGTAGATAAGTCTTGACTATGAGTGAAGTGCATGTACCCTGAGGTCTGTGCACAAGTAAGCACTCATAACACAAACTCTAAAAACTTGACTTCCTCAACACCATGGAAAATTTTTTATAAGTCTTGTCCTTTCTTTGTACAGAATCATGTCTTCTCGTTCTCATCTTCTGAAGCTATCAGCAAATGTCCATTCCATAGCATTTCACTCTCAGCAACTCCCAGTCTCCACTGCTCCCTATTTTATTTTCCTGTCTCCTATCTGGTGTTTTAGAGCTTTTTCTCTTTCCTCTTGAAAGTGCAGTGTGAGTGTACTCTAGTTTTCTCTCTCTTCAGTACTTGGACAAGTAACTGGAATTTGAAGGTTCATGTAAAGACACACACAGACTAACAGTAATTGATCACAATCCACAGTTGAATATCAGGTTTTACAAACTCAAGTTATAAGATTAAGGAAATAAGCTCGGATTAGTAGGATGAAAGTATGAAACTTGAAATATCATGTGTGAAATCAGATAACAAATTTGGGTTTGTTTCTTTCAGGAGTGTATCGTGTAATCATATTACAACTCCTCTGAATAACATTTAAGATCATATCTGTTCAAAGTTACCTATCCCAAAGCATAGATGTACTTTTGCTTAAATATTTGGTCTTGAAATTTGTTGGGATGTTTGGAGTTAAAAATAAACACAGGTATGATAAATTGCATTGAAAGAATTATGGAAAACAATTAGGATTTTGATTTGAGAGCTGTAACTTGCCTTTCACTTTGCTCAAGATTCTTACAATCCACACCCAACAGATGTGTCCTGTGGAATGCTGATGTAATGACTTCACCTAGGAAACAGATCAAAAGCTATCAATATTCGATAAAGGAGTTGACCTGAAATTGCATTTGTGTTTCTGATGTCTTGCATTCCTGTCAGGCCTTTAAATTATAGCACAATGAATATTTGGAAACCTTGAAGAGTCATTCAGATTTATAGATAGAATTTTAGTAGATAAGATGGAAAGGAAAATAAGGACAAATTCTTCCTTTAAGAAGGCAGCATCAGAATTTTTTATGGTAGAAACGTGACTCGGTATTGAGACATGTTCATTCTTGGCATCAAGATATTTTTCATGATAAAGTAAAAGTTAGTAAATTATTAAAAAATAAACAAGCAAATAACATAAAGATTACAACAGAGCAGAGGTTTGTATTTTATGTAGTTTTGACTGAAAAGACACACAAAGATTTATTGGTAATATATCTATTAATCTTCAGATAATTTAAAATATCTTATTTGATTTAGTTAATTTTGGAAGAATATTCAGCAAAATTGATTAATTATGTTATTTTCTGTAAGATTAGAATTGGAAATATGTCAGTTAAGAACAAATAAGCTTCTTTTATTTTAAGATGATTTTGGAGAATTTTAAAGCCTATGGTTTGTTATTGTATATTAGCATTGTTGGAAATTTAAAGTCAATATATATTTAAAACAGCAGAGTACCAAAAGGCAACATTCTGAATGACCATGGAAGGATAAGGCAATCCTGGTTCAGATCATTTACAAAATAAATTAAAAAAGAAAAAAGCACACAGGCAACCTATGGTTTTTAGTATTTCTCATTTCTTGTGTCTATTCTGAGAAATAAGACATAGTTCTAAATGCTTTGCTTTCTGAACATTTCGCTGTTTAAGTTATGTGAGTCTTTATTGCCAAAAATCTAAATTCTAGGTCTGGTCTGAAAAAAATTGCATTTCTGGTATGCAGATACACCACATATGGATTCTCCTTTAATTTGACTATAATTGGTGAATATTCTTTCTTTGAATGCAGATATGTGTGCATGTGTAAGTATCAAGACTCAATAAAAAGGAGACGTAGTGTGTTATCTTTTCTGTTTTTTTCTGTAGTCATTCTTTTTCATTGGTACATTCTCTATCCTGCTTTTTTAATCCAGTCTTTGAACTGGAAAAAGACTGTTTTCAAATACTGATGATGGTGAAACTGAGAATCCTGTTTTAGTACAGGATTTAGTAATCCTGTTTTTAGAAACTTGTCTAAGTCTGATACAGTACAAATGCAAGTGTGTAAAGGGATTTCATTTTTTTTCCCTGTTCTTTATTAAATTTCTAAGTTTGATTGAATGTAAGAACTATAAATCACCAGGGATTAGTTGTGCAAATTGATTTAAACTTTCGTGGTTGTAACTCACATGAAGAATATGCAAGTGACTGCCATTGCATTTTATCTTCTACTTCTTTTATTTGATTCTAATGTGGTAGCTTTATGAAAGTTTATGCTGGCCACAGACTTATGAACGGATTTTTCTTGGTAGATCCAATTGTAGAGATACTAGTATCTGGGACATTTCAAGCAACCCTTGTGCCTATGTGCATAGCATATATCAATCTACATTATTTTTCATTACTATTCTCTATTAAATTTTGCAGCTCTTGACTTCCTAAATTAAGTGCAAAGAATTTTAATACTGTAGTTAAGATTTTATGCATACTAAGGATCTGGATATGGAAAGATGGGCTTACTGCAGTGATTTCAGCTCTTGGCTCTTAATTTTATTGACATCTCGGAATCACACAGTGGTTGAGGTTGGAAGGTTAGTATGTCCAACCCCCCTGCTCAAGAAGGATCAGCTAGTACCCGTTGCCCAGGACTGTGTCCACATGGATTTTTAATATCTCTGATGATATCTGTTGAGTGTCTTTCTTTCTTTTCTCCCTTCCTTCATCCCCTTCCTCCTTCCTTCCTTTCATCCTTAGTTGCTGAGGTTTTTTTATTCCCATGTAAGATTTTATTTTGCGTGCCAGCAAATGCAGCTTGTGTCTGAGTTACAGCATGAGTCTTGAGTGTTCTGTAGACCTTACTAAACTAGCCATCGTGATGGAATGCCTTTTAATATGGGAGACTAGATCTGTTCACCTTGTTTTGTTCTGCACAATGCTATTTTCCTATATCATATAAATTTGAACATTCTAATTTTGTGTAAAATTCAGCCTGCCATCACATTCACCTAATTTGTGAAAAGGACATGTTTAGCATTCAGTTACTGGACATGATTGTTACAAATGTTCTAAATTGCAACGGTTAAATAATAAGCAATTTAATAAATCTCTAATCAAGGAACAGCAAAAGGAGCCAGAAGGTACAATCAGGCTTGTGGGCTCGATTAATTTTCATAAAGTGTGATCAGCTTTCCACTTTGTCTATGAGGAAAAACAATTTTAACTCTTGAGATAGGTTAAAACTAAATGAGTTCTTGTACAAAGATCGAATCATTAAGAAGACATCACTCCAAGGTGGTTCTTTAGATCAAAAATGAAAAAACAGACATGCTCTAAAAACTT
Organism: Apaloderma vittatum; assembly: GCF_000703405.1. NCBI lineage: Eukaryota > Metazoa > Chordata > Aves > Trogoniformes > Trogonidae > Apaloderma > Apaloderma vittatum. Next base: position 42,712 of record NW_009719961.1, on the reverse strand, counting down.
TAAGCATTATATTGGTGCTTCTACAACAGCATATTCCAATAAATACATACTGGATTACATTGTAGTGTTAAGCATTTGTTGGCATTACCAGAATCGGGACTTTTTTTCAGGAACGTTTGATAGACTTTGAATGGTCACTCTGTTTCTATCAGAGTATCTGGTGGTACTTTTTTGAGTCAATAGTCATTTGCAAGTTGTTCTTTATTTTATGAAACTGCTTTGAAACTAATAAAAAGCGTAGGTGTCTTTGTTAAAATGCATGGAAAAGGTTATATTTGGTTTGGATTAGGTAGTATTTGTTATTTTAAATTACCACTTTTAATGTGTATGTCTCTGCACTTGTCAACTTGGAAAGAATGGAGAGAAAATTAAACATCTCATAAATTTTAATTCGTCTTGTGTCCTGTTATGACACAGGGGCTTATAATAACCCATACTAACAAGCTGTGAGAAGGGAAATAATCATGCCTAATCATAGAATCACAGAATGATGGTGGTTTGAAAGAACCATCTGGAAATTGTCTGACCCTTCAAAGCAGGGTCAGCTAAAGCAAGTTGTCCAGGGCTTTGTCCAGTCAGGTCTTGAATATCTCCAAGGATGGAGAATCAATACCCAACCTATCTGAGCAGCCTGTTCCAGTCTTCAGTCAGCCTTGCAGTAAAAAGATTTCTTATGTTTAAATGGAATTTCCTGTGTTTCCATTTGATCTGATGTAGCTTCATTCTTAAAAAAGCAATTGATATATAAAATGCTTTAACTTAGCAGCTTTTAAAAATTATTACTGAAAATGTATTAGTACTAAAAGAATGTTGCTGAATAGAACATCTCATTTGTGAAAACCCTCTGTAACCTTTGAATATGGTCATATGGTTTATTTTCGTTAAACTGTTTCCCAACAGGCTAAGCCAAGATTTTAGTAAACAACATAAATCAGCATTAAGCCCTCTAAAGATGCATCACATAATTACACAACAAACTCACTTGCAGCTAGAAAGCAATTAAGCATTAGTTCTCAGACATAAATATATAGAAGTCTGTACTTTTTCACAAGTATATTCTTGCCTCAGTGAAAACCACGAGTAAGTTCTCGTTTGGACAAAAGAGTTTAGGATACAATGGAATGATCTTGGGAATTTCTGTAACCACTGGGGGAAAAAACAACCTGTCTTTTTTTGTGTACTCTATGCATTTAGTTAAGGTAACTTTCTGCAATGTTCTTGTCCCAGAAAGCATACTGAAAATCTTTTCTGGAATACTCTGAGGATATCTGTTACAAATGGCTTTTGGCAAGAAAGATACCTTTAAAATCTGGATGTGAGAAAGTTCACCCTGCAGGGAGTAAACAGTATGATTTTACTTTCTTAGCTTTTTTGTTTGTTTGCTTGTCAAATATGATGATTTTGTAGGAAAATTTCTTCTGAAAATTGGTGGTTTTTTTATTTCTAAAACTTTCCAGGAAAGTTTTTCAGGGTTAAACCAAGTTTTGGGGTTTTTTTTCAAACAAAACCTTTTTCCCTTTTCACATTTTAGAATAGTAATTTTTCCTTATCATAGCTGTTCAAAAAGTGTTCTATGTTTGAGCCAGCTCAGCCAACATCTGCCTTGACAAAACTAGTAACTATGGGAGCAAGCAGCACCTCTAATTTCCTAGGGTTTTACCCTGACATTCTGTCTAAAGTTAGTTTGAATAATTGGTACTTCTATAGGTATTTTCTTCCATTTACTTTTGTGATGTCTGATTATATGTGCACTTTAAGGTGTGTATATATATATACACACGCATATATATGCAATGAAGAGTGTCTTTCTTTTGTTGGTGTATTTAAAGATATTTCCTGTGTACTCTTGTTATTAATCTTGTAGGCGCTGACTTTTTAAGACCCTTAATCTTCTATGCAGTGTGTTTAAAATCAGTCTTTGAGTCCAAAGATGTTCATGCAGGAGAGGCAGAGCTACATTCTGTAGCTTTGATGCTTAGGAAACAAAGTTTTGTTAAAGGATTTCCTAGAAATTGCCATATTGTGCTTCAGAAATGTGTTCCTAGTTAAAATTAGAAATTATTTTACTGAGGCATAGAGGAAGGCTAGAATATGCTCATTCTTTACTTGACTTACTTTTCCAAATAGGTTTCTTGCTTCCCTGCCATATAGATTCGGTACAACAAATGGTGTTTCAGAATTCCAAAGCATATGTCTCTATGTAAGAGAAACTGAATTCGTATCTTTCTGAATGTTTTTTTTGTGCAGGATCTTTGCCTGGACTCATGTACTTGTTTTGTCAGAAGATGTTATTCATTATTTTGGGATCAAATTCTGCTCTGCAGACACCCTTCAACTCAGATAAAAAGAATCTATATAACTGAACAAGTACTCTTAAAGCAGACCTTCATACCAACTTAAGTATTCAGCATGATAAAGAAAAAGGCTACCCATGTCTCAACAGAGTTCAGACCAGCCTTGTAATTATGTAGGGCTCTTGAAAAGTATTTTCCTTTTCTCTCTGAAAAGATAAAGTGCTCTAGCAGAAAAATCGTGTTTGCTTTTTTGTATTTGGATTTTGTTAAACCCGTTCAACACCTGAATGGTTACTGCTCATTTGTACATGCCTAATCAAATAATTAGAACTTCTGGAAAATATACTGAAAGATACAATTTTTAAAAAAGGAGAAAAAAAAGTACTGCTACTGCTGACAGCTTTGAATATTTTTTTTTCTTCTAAACAACTTAGGCCTTAATGAATTAAATTGAATGTGAATGCAGTGCCTTGCCATTGGTCCATGAGGTGAGAACAGCCCATTCTGAACTTTTGTAGGTAGCAGGTATCCAGGTTCTAGGTGATACATCTCCTATATTATATTCTCATTTCTATATTTCAGTTATAGACCTTTTGTTACAAATGTTGTTTTGTGACTGTTGCCACTACGTATCAGTCTAATTTATTGTATCATTCCAAAACACTAGCATGGCTAGCCTCATTTATTGGAAATGCGTCTAGTTTGAGCTTTTCTCTTTATTTTACATCCTTCTCAATCTGCCCAAAACCCAGTCATTCATCCACCTTTGCCCACTTAATTAGTGCAAGTTATTAAAAAATATGATGTCAAATGTTCCAGCTTAGGAGCATTACACATTTCTCTGCATCTTGTACAAATGTTTTCCTGGATCTGACAGCCTATCAGTCAATGATATGATATATGATATATCAATGATATATCACCTTGAATCTACAAGGTTGAGTAAAATCTAGAGCTGTCGTTTGTCTCTGTTCTTTTGTTTTTTCTTTTTTCAAATTCAGTACAGCTTGCAATATGATAGGAGGTTCAAATGAGGGATAAAAAAATGAAAGAGAGCAAGATTGATATAAAAAATTGGATTGCAATGTGTTCTGTTAATCCTTATAATTTAATTTTAATTTTATCTTATAAAAGTCTCAATTGTCGCCTTCTGGATTTTGATCACCTCTTCAAGGAAAAACAGTAAACGTTTGTTGTTTTTTTTTCTTTTTACATGTTCAGCCTGCAGAAAAGAAGACTCCAGGGACACCTTACAGTGGCCTTCCTTTAATTGAAAGAGGCTACAGGAAAGATGGGGAGGGATGTGTGGTGGTAGGAAGAAGGGGCAATGGTTTCAAACTAAAGCAGGGTAGATTTAGATTAGACATTAGGAAGAATTGCTTTACTGTGAGGGTCGTGAGGCACTGGAATGGGTTGCTCAGAGAAGTTGTGGGTGCCATGTCCTTGGAAATGTTCAAGACCAAGCTGGGTAAAACTTTGAGCATCCTGGTCTAGTGGGAGGTTTCCGTGCCCATGGCAGGAGAGTTGGAGTTAGATGATCTTTAAGGTCCCTTCCAACTCAAGCCAGACAATGATTCTATGTAGATCTTGAGAAATAATAATAAAGCTAATGGATTTTTTTTTTCTGTGCAGTTTAATAAGGTTTCTGTGTCTTCATTTGTCATTGTTATACAATGATGATGAAGTTTCACTTGGATACCCACAGCCTTGGAAAAGCGCCTCAGCATGAGCTACCTTCCTAACTTATCTTTTGTGGGCTGGTTGTAGTCTTTCATGAGAGGCAGGACTAAGCATTTCACTTTCATGTCCTAGCATTCTGCTCTGAAATCCTGGTCTTTCTGAAGCCAAAAATAAGTCAGTAGGTATTTACTATTAATAGTAATGTAGTCAGTATTCACCTCTGGAGAAAAGAATGAGACTATTTTTTTAATTCTAGGTTTGTTCTATGATAGTGCTGTTTATAGGTCAAACAAAATTCAACTATTTGTTCAGTGGAGATCTGCTGGAATACAGATGCCTTACTCTTATCAGAACTTTAGTCACATTGAATATGCTTACAATGACTTTTACGTTCGTTGTTTTAGTGCTATTTTTACATCAAGGAATTAACGCCTCTGTCTTTCATGGTCTATCAAGAGGTGAGGAGGGAAATGAGAAGATACATCAGTGAAATTCTCTGCTGAATGAGAATGCTGCTTTTTTGGTTGTTTTACACAGTAGAGAAGGGAATCACCAAGAACCACGCAAAAGATCAGAAAATGTAATTTCTACAAAGTGATATAATATACATAAATCTTCTGAAAGACAGATACCTTTGGGATATCATAGGCCTTAGACTTCTGTGTAATCCATTACCCATGCTGATATAAACCTTTGATTTGTGGCTTTAAACCTGAGGCTGAGTAACCTCATAAATATGCTAATCCACAGTAATCAAGAAAAGTGCTATTGCAAATACAAAATTCTTATTCCATAGTTCCAATGGCTTTATAGCATGCTCTACATTTATAACAATAAACTTTGGGAAATTACTCTCTTTGCATTTAAGAAAATGCTTTGCCCTTTTCTTGGCATCTCACCAAGGAGTTTTACATACATTATTTTGAATGGCATGATCTTTATGCAAAATTCAGTGCATGTTTTGCCTTTTCTAACCAAGTGTTTGATTTCTAAAATGAACGAAACATTGCATAAATTTCAAAAATCCAGCTTTTGTAGCCCTATAAAAATTTTATTATCATTTTTATTAGGCTGGAGACCAACCAGTGGGTTAACTTCTGGATTGTCTAGCAAAACCAACTCTACTGTGTATTTAAGAAGATAAAGACTTAGCAGATTTTGGAAAAAATCTTACCTTTTTAGCAGTACATTTTCTGTGTCTGTTATATTTATTTCTTCACATACACATAGGCATGGACTTTAAATGCCATAGCCATTGTATTTTCTACGGTAATTCATATAGTTCAGTGTAGATTTTAAATTTTTTTTTTAAGAAAGGTGAAAAATATCTTCCATGCAGAACATTTTTCATGTTTATAAACTTAAGAATATGAGTTTTCCGCTTCTCTTTGGGGTAGCAGTTTTTCTGTACAGTTTTCGTCAGTTGATATTTCAGATCCCACATGCTGCAATACTAATATTTACTTGGCTTTGTTTTGAGTAATCTATTTCTATTACGCATCTAAAGAAAATTGAATTACTTTAAAAATGGAGGAAAAAATAATCAGTCTTTTCTGAAATTATTTGTTCCTTGGTTCATTTTGAAATACCTGTCAAAAATTATTATTTTCTAGTTTCTGTAAGCTGTAATTACAATTTTGTATGTGGTGCCCGAAGAATTGAAATCTAAACATGGTAATTTGAGCAATATAGTATTTTCCATGGTTTTAGGTTTGTGTTTGCCAGATTAACTGTATAATGTAGAAGTATCTCCTTGCATTCATATCTGATTATTTTTTTCTGTCTGAGGTTCAATACAGTGAGCTGAGATTTGCAGTGCTCACTAGTGTGTTCTAGAACTTTGTATTTCTTGAACTTCAGACATACTTTATTTTTTTTAAACTCTTCATGTGGGAAAGACTTTTGAGCCACCCTCTGCACTTTATGATAACTGCTGTGAAGTGACTCCTTCACCTCAGTGAGACGTGCTCAGATTCATCAGACAACTTTATAAAGTTAAATATACTCTGACACAGTAGCACTAACTCTGGTTCTTCCTCCATCCTCCAGGAAATTTTTCTTTTAATGATCTATGTGGATTCTATAAAATATATATTATAAATAGCCATCTCATTGTGTCAATAATTACAGAAACGTGACTTAAAAATTGGCTGCTTAGTGGCAGTGGCTAGACATTTTCCTGGATACAAGAACCTTGGAAGAAGTCCAAATTGCTTCATCAACTTAGCCAGTTTGATAGAGTAATATGATAGCAGTGTGTCAGCACTGGCAGATTTAAACTTGCACCACTAATTCCATTTTGACATTGATGAAAACATCATATGGGTCTTTTACATTTGAGAAGCTATCTTTCAGGCTCTCTTTGGAGAAAAGAAGTTTTGCTGTGTTAAACGAGAGTCATGTTACTATTTTTTTAATGTAATGGTGTTTTATTGAACCATTTTTCCTCAGAAATACATAGCACTTTGAGGAGTGAAATTAATCTGTGTGGGCAACCGCATTGTGTAGAATCACAAACAATGTATAAACTTGGAGATTTCCTATGTTTTTTTTTGAAGAAAAATAATTTACAGTTTTGACTTATTATGGTATCCTAGAGCTGTAGTAGCCTGCCAGTTTTTTTGAACAAGATTCTATACTCTGGGCATGGATTTCTGATGTTTTGCAAGCCCATCGATCATGCTACACTAGACGAAAATGAAAGTATTGCAGCACAGCACCATGGTAGTTTCTCAAACTCTTTGGATGCGATATCACCATCTTCTGCTTGAGCTAATTTTAGGTTTGACGGGAAAAAAAATCTAGATTACATTGTCAGCATGGAAATTGTTTTTTTGAATAGGAGTAAATCAGAAACGGGCTCAAACACATGCTTATTTGAACATGCATTGTAAACACTGTAGGTCAGAGGACTGTGAAATTTTTTTTAAGAGGATTGAAGATGAGCATCAGTTGTCATTGTCCTTAATATGACTGTTACTGGTACCTGCTTCTACAGACATAACAAAAAGGCGGAAGAAAAAAAAGGATCTGGAAGAGATCGAGAATTTACTTGACTTTGAAAAATGACAGTGTTAAATGTGTTTTGTTTATCAGAAGGCCAAGATGGTTTGATGCTGAGAGGGAGATCGTTTGGTATGTGAAACAGTAGAGCTTTGATTCAGGATGGCTTTAGGAAATTCAAGGATTAGGCAAACAGAAACCTCATGAAATCTGACAAAAAGAGCAAAGCCCTAATGAGGGTGGAGTTGCCTACAGTCAACTTGAATATTAGCCAACAGTGTAACAGACAGTTCAGGCTATACCCAAGTGTGGAGCCTCATTAAGAGAAAATTATCCCCTTTTACTCAGCTCTGGTAAGGCTACGTATGGAATGAAACTCCAATTTTTGATGTCTCCATTCTGAAAGGGTATTGTGAAGCTGACTGGATCCAGGAGAAGGGCTACAAAGATTTTTAGGACACAACCTAGGTTGAAGCTGTGGAGCTTGGGCTTGTTTAGTCTGGCAAAGAGCCTCCAATAGTAGGCTACAATTACCTATGGAGGCGTTACAGCAATGATGAAGCTAAATTATACTTGGTAGTAGTCGATAGTAAAACAAGGGGAAGTGGTCATAAGCTGTACCTTGGGAGACTCAGATTGAATATTAGGAAAAATTCATTATATTAGTAATACTTCATTGAAACAAGTTTCCTAGAGTGGCTGTGAAATGTGTATCCATGGAGGTTTTCAAAACTTTTCTGGAAAAGGACACTGTTGACCTGATTTGGTGCTGACAATAGCCTGGTTTGAGTAGGAAGTTGAAAAACATACACTTGAGGTGTTTCTTCCAGTCCATGTTTTTATGACTCTGTGATACTCACACTCCGTAACAGGTGGCACATTCCTGGTGGGAGACTCTCTAATTTGTCAGGTCACAATAAGATGTCGTAAGAAGTCACAAGAAAGCTGAAGAGAGAGAGAAATTAAATTCTAGCAAATGACAGAAATGGCTTTTCCTTAGTGTAATTTGACAAACAATATCGTATCATCATGCAGAGCTTCTCTTTGTAGTAGAATTCAGTCATTCAATTGTGCCTGACAAATTCTCTAACTCTATTCCCTTCACTTCTCTATTTAGTTTTCTTGCCTGTCCATTTAATCTAGCCAGGCTTTTAAAAAAACAGAGGTTTGGAAGACATTTTCTAGAGTTCTGCTGTGTCCCATTCAGTTTGTTGGAGAACTTGATCCTGCAAAGATTTATGTCTAAAAGAACTTTCTCATTCTATAGGCCTTTACATCAATTACTTTTCAGCTTTTGTTTAGTTTAATTTTGCAACGTGTTGATTTACACCTGTCTGTGTCTTTTTGATTTTCTTTCTTTCTTTCTCTTATTGACTCATTATTTCAATTTCTTAATAATATCTCTATTAATCATGAAGATATTTTACATACTGAGTTACTGTTAGCAGTTCCTCTCCTCCTAGATTTTCTCATTTGCCTCTTGGAAGTTGTTAACTGAGGGTTTTTCTGTGTGGTATGCATTTGTTTGTATGTGTACACATACAAAAAAATAAATAAAGCAGTGAAGTAGCATTGTACACATGCTGATTTTAATAGGCCAAGTGCAAGTAGGAAAAAGATTTGACTGTAAAAATAATGTCGTTCATCTCTCTTTAATAGAAACCTAGACTGTCTTTCAGCTTCTCATGACTCTGAATAGTAGAAACGATATCCTGTAATTATTACATTGTTTGAGAAAGAAAGGGGTGGGTGTTTGGATAATCTAGTGTATGCCATCATGAGAAACAGGGCTTCAGGTTACCGAAATAATCTCTGGAAGGCATTTGTCAAATTCTCATATGAAGTCTGTGATTCTGAGTCTGTTTTTCTTTGTTATCTTTCATTTTCTATTTATGTTATCAGTATGAAAGTTTTGCTATCACCAGTCCTCATCATCTGGGAAAACTGTTTGTCGACATTAGACTAAATTCTTCACTGGCAGCAACACAGCAGAAAGCAGTAGGATTCTGTCAGCAGAATCTGAACACCTTTCACTGGTACAGGTCATTCCTCAAAGTCCAGTGTGAAAGTACAAACATTACTATTTTTTACCCTTTCTAAAAAAAGCCCTTCATATTTGTAGTTATATTTAAGCAGAAAATCAGAATAACTGTTCTTTTGTTATGTAATTACTGATTATTCAGCATTTGTGTATTTACTGAGTTTAAAGGTATCCATAGTGTTTTTTCTGCTGAATTACTATAGCACATAAACATGTCTTTAAAATAGTTTATATATGAGTGTCTGCAGTCATATTTCTGTACAGTATATGTTTAAACTTCATACAATAAACAGTAAATAAAAAATTTGTTATGTATCTAAATTTTACGGTATCCCACTTATCACAATATTTGATCTTTCCCATTTTCATGATAAAAATGTTATACACAAAACTGTGCCCATGCACACAAATATTCTCCTTAGCTGTCTTTTTGTATTTTTTTTTATCTAAAGTTGTCAGTCAAAAAGTGTTCCTCAGAAAAGTGTAAGGGAGGACAGACAGCAAAATGTGTTAGTCTTATGTGTAGTCAATATCCATTTCTTCTGCTTCAGAACATAATACCAGTGTGGGAGTTTCCAAGAAGAAATTAAATTACAGTTTTGATAATATTGGAGGAAGTAATAATTTTGCAGGGTTTAAGTGTGTGTATAATCAACACAGTCCAGGCAGTTTCGTTTGGATTATGTCTGACCTTATTATGTCTCCAGGTCTAATAACTAGACCATCTACCAAAGTTTTACCATGTATTTATTTTAATGTCTCTTATTTTTTCATTCTTAATTTATTAACAGTGGAAGATGAAAGAATTGTATTAAAAGTATTTGTTCATTGTCTGAGAGCCTGAGCAGATAGAAGTTTACATTAGTGGATAATGTTGTAAAATGGACCATAGATTAAAATTGCTTTAATCTGTACATTATTTGAAGTTATGAAGCATTTCATGGGTTAGGTTCATGTTTACTGCAAATCTGAAATTTTTATTTAGTGCACTCTTCTTTGTGCCCTTTCTTTTTGCTTATGCTAGTTTGGTTTAGCTAGAATTGCACACAGATTGTCAGCACCTATATTCTTCAAACTAAAGCACAGAATTATGAGGCCAGACTTACTGTTTCCGTATGAAAGATGTCCCTAAGTTAGACTTTGAAGATTGTCTCATTTTTGTGGTGGAAGAGATCTTGACCTATTATTCTGTAGGACTATATTATGACTGTGTTATTGCTGCATGCAGTAGTCGAAGTGAACATGAAATGGAATATCTAGAGCAGGGGAAAAAAACCCCAAAACTTTTGAAGGCTGGAAAAATCCCTGTGTTCAAAATTTGTTCCAATTTTGACAGACTTGTTCAGTCCATCCTTCTTCAGTGTAATTTGAAAATATAGGTGCTGAGAATCTCTGTGTGCAATTCTAACTAAACCAATTTCCTAAATCATGTGTGTTACTTAAACGTCGAAAATTAAGAAATACCATACACTGAGATGTGTGCACTGCTCTCTGACATATGGTGATGGAAATCTAACTTTTGAATCCTCAATTGCTCCAAATTTGTCAGCTGTCACAATACCTTGTCTTCCTGTTAGGTCATGTGATATAAAGATCTGAAATACTTTCTTAGGGTTTTATGTTTGTCTGATTTTTTTTTTTGCATGTGTTGTTTTTTTTAATGTGTATTTTCAAAGACGTGAACATGTCGGAGAAAAAAGATAAACATAGCAGTAATGCTTGTTGGAGCAATCACCACAGATCATTTATCACCCATCAGCTTTTTCTTCATTTACTTTTCTATCTCTTAAGAAAGTGAGCTGGAACATACATACAACACATTTTGCTTTGGAATCTTTTCATTCTTTCTTGCAGTTTTTAAGACTATGGATTTCAGATTGTATCCACATTTATTCCGTGTATTGGTACTAGTTTGACCTAATGGAATACAGGTGTAGTGCACTGTAAGGTAGTACATGAAAATACATTTTTTTAAAGTTTTAGTTAGTCCAGATAAAAATCCAAGCAGAAATACTGATGCAAAAAACATGGTTTTGTAGTTTGTATTTTTAGCAAGCCAGCTGGATACCTAGAAAATTTAGACAAACTTTGAGACACAGAAGTCCTTCTTCATGTCTGATATAGAAGCACCAGGCTTTAAAGCTAACTTCAAGTTGAAAGTAATTGCTTATAGTTTACAGAGCATTTTTCATAAAACAGTGACTGTATTTCTTGCCTCTGGATCCTGCTCCTCACAACTGAAATTACATCTGGGATGGAACTCTATATTTTGCTGTGGGTTTCTCTAAAGTATGAGCACTTTCAAGAATACTCCATGCAACCAAACAAGTCAGTTTTAAAGACAAAAGTTCTGCCATAGGTTTGCAAACATGAACTCCAGCAAAAGATATCTTAAGTAGATGACATGATTAATAGAGGGTGGAAAATGTAAAATCATTCCTTCTCTGGCTGTTTTTGTGCAAAAAAAGATCTGTCTCATATTGAGCTTAGGGATAGGCAGATAACCTAATAATTAATTGGCATATAAAATCATTTACTTGCAAATCTTCTTACTTCATTTTTGCTGTGTGTTGAAAAAGAATAATAAAGGCACTACAATTTCTTAGAAAAAATTGAGATAAAGCTTTCCTGATACGTTCTGATAAGATTGTGTTTCTGATTGCAGGACTTTCCCTTGCCTGTAGTTGTTTCTAGACACTGTTAATTAATGCTGACACCTTGAATGAAAATAATTGCAGAAATGCAAAATATAAATGCTCCTTCAACAAATAGTTTTTCAACAGGTCATAAAAGGTGAACTCTGTTGAAACTGGCCTGTTTTTTCTCTCTGTGTTAGTTCATGTCTTGGAGTATGGTACTTAGAAAAAACATTCTGGAAAAGCCAGCAGTTAATCTGAATACTAAATATTATTTGAAGCCTGCATTTAGAATAAAGATTGAATATAGAAAGCTTTTTGATTTTCATACAAGGTGTTCTTAAGCGATTGTTAATACTGAGCCAAAGAAATCTTCAGATCTTTTCTCAGGCTTTCTCAAATTTTCAATGTAAAATAAAGGTTACATTGTCATTAACAGATACTCTGGCAATTTTTCCCACTCTTTAATTTCGTTTCAACTTTTTTGTATTTTGCTCCCTAATCTCTATTCATTTTGATACAGTATTCATCATGACAGTAACCTAAGCTTAAACTTCTGAGAATTTAAAATTTCTACTTATATTGAACAAACGTGAAGGCATTTGTAGAGTGAAGTTGAGTAGTGAGTTAGAGATTTCTTTTTCTGTTCTGCTTCTTTCCCACATGGTCTTTTAGCTTCTTGTCTTTCCACAGGCTCCCAGGCCTGAATGTCGGTTTTGCCCTGATCCAAACCTAGCATCTGTTTCAGCTGGGCATGGGCATGTTTAGGTTTCCTCTCTAGAGGGGAGACAGACAGTAGCACTCAAGGCGTTTAGTAAACTGGATTATATTCTGATTCATCTATCAAGTATCTTTCCTGGTGATTTGGTCAGAGAAATTTGAAATACCTGCTTTCTATAATGAATTCCTGAGCTCATGGAATTGTTTGCGTTGCTTACAGTTGGGCATTATTAGTGAAAAGAGAAATTACATTTTAGAGGTGCTTTAGCATGATGCTATGCTTGTGCCTGGCATGATGCAGTTTACATGCTGTTGCTTGAAGTAATCTGACCTGTAGTTAGCGGTGTTAAGCTGGCACAAGGCACAGTAACACCATTATAATACTAAATTTTACATTATAGCTTTGTCCTAAAATAATAAATAACTAAATGAATTCTTAACTATTGTGAGGTATCACTTGAAAAGTTCACAAGTCAGCTGTGAAAGGGAACCAGAGTAATTTGGTGTAGTTACTAGCTGAAATCAGATCATAAATGCTCAAAGATCTCTAAAAACAACAATTATTTGACAAGCTGGAAGTATAGTTAGATAAACACTTTGTGCAATTCAAATTAGAAGATTCATTATATCTTCAGCTTGATAATTATACCAAGTGAAACACCAAACAAGACACTTAAATATATTTGTAGCTATAACTTAAGTACAGTTCTTAACATTAGCAAAGAGTAATTGCAATAATAATTATACGCTCTATTGCATGCAAGTGTGAACGTGTGTCTGTGTGTATGCTGTCTTAGAGATAATTGTTAAATCTTTCTGAAAAATTACAGTAAAGAGTTGAACTAATACATGATCTGATGAGGCTGTAAAAATGTAGCCTAAAAGAATATGTGCTATTTTGTCTTTCAAGTAATTTGCTTTGAAGGAGTTCATTTTATTGTGCACCAGATTTATCTGTTTTTTTAAACTAATTAACATATGCATTAATTTTAATATTATGTAATTAAAATATTTTAAATGTATTAGTTTTAAGCCCAAGATGCTTTTTGTCATTTCTAAAACCGTGCTTGATTGTTGAATTTAAAATGGAAAATGGTGATAGTTAAAACAGTCAGCTATAAAAAAGACAATTTATATCCATATGATTTCTTAATATTTTGTATGTTGTTTTCATTGTTTATATCATGCAAGTTTTATTTCGATATTTATGTTAACTTTGATAGCAAGGGTATATTCCATTGTTTGATTTCTGACACAGCAAAGACATGGCAAGTAGTTGCTCATCTCACTTTATGGTAAATGCAGGTGTGTGCACTGAAATTACACTTGAAACTAATCATCTGTGAAGCCATAAAGCTCTGGCTGAAAAAGAGCTGTTGACTCTGAAAACGTTGTAATTTACTTCTATTTTATTTGCAGATTGCCTTCTCACAGCACAATACTATCATGGATCTCGTGCAGTTCTTTGTCACCTTCTTCAGGTAAATTGCTTTTTCTGTCTTCTGCCTGAAATCATGCTGATTCTTTTCCATCAAACCAATCTTTTAACCAGCTTCTTAATCTTAAAAAAAATGCTTGCAAGAAAGCATTTAAACTGTATTCTCTAATTTGCACCAGCAGATGATCCAGGTCATTGCCCTGTAAGTACAGGCAACTGCTGGCATCTTTCATTTATTCAGTGCTATAGGCTTCACACTTGATAAAGATTAGCTAGAGATGTACTCTTACAGGGACTAAGAGAAACCGACTTTACTAACTTAAACTAGCCATTTATGCTTGTGAATATTTTTATAAACTCTTTTAAAGAATTATTAAAAGAGATAGTTCTGTTCGATAGCACCCCTATAATAAAGCACCCCAAATCACTGCTAGTGCTTTCGTGAGTTAGAGTTTGATTGTGAAAGGCAGTAGGTGATGTATGAGATTTGGTTGTGGCAGCAGTGGAGGAATTGGCTTCAACTGCAAATGGACAGCTATTATAGGATCTGAACAAAACTCCACTGAAAGACTTCTTAAAAGTTCAGCTGTCTTAGAAAACGTCACAAACTTGAATATACACAAATTAGTTATGGTGTTCTGAAGTCTTGCTGTGAAGATATTCCCCAATAACCGTGAAGTGTATGCAAAATGTGACTGGTGAGAGACAAGTATATTCATCATAATTTTGGTATTTCTAGAGCTGCCTTACATTTATTTCACAAGTTCACAGTATAGCTTTTTTGTTCGCTTTAATTACTATGCTTTGAGGAACCGCACCCCAAGAATCTACCTCTTAAATGCTGTGAACAGACCAACTTCTGTAGTTACTGCCACCAAAAAGGGGAGAGGAATGAGCAGACCCTGAAGTCTTCTGTACTGATTTAGTAGTTGATGGCAAAGCATCCAATTACTCCCCATTCGCCACGAATAGAGGAGTAAAATGATGGTTGCCTAAAGTTCAGTCTAGTAGTGGTTTGGGTTTTGGTGTTGGTTGGCTTGATTTGTTGGTTTTTTGTTGTTTTGGGTTTTTTTTTTTCTGGGAAGCCAGCAAGATTTAAAAACTGATGCTGCTCCTGCAAACGTTAAGATGACAAACTCCTATAGAAGAAAGCGAAGTTTGTCTGAGTACAATAGAATAGAGGGAACCTGTGACAAATCGCAGAGGTAGACTAAAAGCAGTTTGTTTCTCCTCTGTGCCCTAATGCAGGCTTAGAAAAGATGAGCAGGAGACTCTTTGATGGTGAAGCCATCTCTACAGATACATGGTGTTAGCCGGTGTCATGGTCTATCTGACATGGTTTGTTCTGGATAAATGTAAAACTTCTTACAAATTTCAGTAATTATTAAATCAGATACTGTTTCTGTGGGATCACTAGTCTAAACAAGCTTCAGAATATTTCTTATAGGAAAAGTAGCAGTAAGTAATTTTCTTACATTAGACAGTTAGTCATAGCCAACGAAAATATCAATACCTTCTCTCCAAAGTGGTTGATAGTGTTCGAGCCTTTATTTGAAAATTTGATTTCAACAGTTTGTAGCCTGACAAAACTATTTAAATCAGCGTTTGTTTGTTTCTTTGTTTTGTGCTGTTTGTTTATTTTACTGGATAGGAAAGCGGTATATTAAAATAATGACAAATTATGTCGGTAACAGTAATAACTCAGGTCATGTTTGCTAGGATTATTGACAGAGAAAACAATTGAGTTTAAAGACAAATTTGAATGTGCTTGCTAACAAAATCTATTTCGACCTATTTTGGTAAATGTGCATTTGCAGTTCTCCCATCTAGTATTATATTTTTCGTAATTCTGAGCATGTGGTATAACCCTGTTCATCCTGGCTGTCTAGCCAAACCAGCAAGTGAGTTTATTTGACAATAACATTTTTTTAACAACCAATCAGAACTATAAAGCTATTCCTTTATAGGGTGAATGTTTCAGAGTAAAAAATTTTACTGCGTGAATCAGAAACATAAAAATAAGAACTGTTGTTATAAGTTTCCCAATGTATCATCAACTATTTAAAAAGTATTTTTTTTGTAAGGAACTTACTTAAAACTATATATAATAAAGTGCAAAAGCTGTTGTTAGATCTGTAATTAATGCTTCATCTAGCAAGATATGGTTGTACATTCTAGAATAGAAAAGTTATAGAAATACAAGTTCTTTTGAAAAAATAAGCAGAATATTACAGAAACTATAGTGCTCCAGACAATGTTACTCGTATTAAAAAAGGAACCCATATTTAATTTCATTCTTTTTATTCTGGAAGGTTTGTGGTATCTACTGGTTCGGTGAACTTTTCCCTAAGGGTAGAATTGCAATCAGGTATGTAAGAGTAGTAATAGATTCCTAATGGTCTTATAGAAACTGTGGCATCTGTGTGGCTTTAGTCAACGCTTTTTCACTCAGGCCTTGAAGACTTTGAGCCGTCACACAATTTGTGAAGTGGGTCATTTTTTTTTTTCACCTGCTTTGAAGCAGTACCGATCTTATTAGAAAATTTTACAGGCAGCAAATGTGAATGAACTTTTTTCTTATACTGAAGGAATGCAGTCCCCACAGTTAAAGAAATTCTATACCTGTATTATCCTGATCAGTAAAACACTCAATAAACTAATGCCTGTTGTTTCTTTTTTTTTTTTTTTCCTAAACTGTTAGTAATAAAGGAGTTTTCAGGGTTTTCAAATCTTACATGAATATATTGTTTTATCTGAGTAGCTAGGCAGGACATTTTAGGCACTTCATAATATGATACATGAAGAATCTTTAGTTTCTGAAAACCTGACTCAATTTTTCTTTAGACCATACTCTATCATGCCTAAAATTTGACTATATTCAATGTTCATTAGTTTTTATTATATATGAGTAAAGGTAAAATTGACATCCCAGAAATTCTTTCTTTCTAAACCTGATTTTAAATATAATTATTGTTAACAGTTTATAATAGTATTCATGCATTTCTCAGAAACACTATTCGTGTGAAGAATCTGAAGCAGGAGTTCCAGTAAGAAACATGGTTTTACCTCATAATCAAACCGCAGTCAAACATGAAATCGATACAGGTGACAGGTTAGCTATTAGTATTTTTGTGACAGGTAATGATATGCAACTGCTACTGTCATAACTATTTTTTAAAAGCCTATTTCGAATACTTAATACCAGCCACTAACTAATCAGGCACATTCTCTGAGTGTACATCTCTCAGAACTATTCCTTCAGTTGCTTCTGGTTCAGCTTTTGGGATGGAGCTGCCAACAGGTGGATTTTATGGTGCACTTTTATAATAGCTCTCCTTACTGTTAAGAATTACAAAATTTCCAATTAGTAATAAGTAGAATGATAATAAGGAACATGGATAGTTCAAAAGTTTGAAAATCCTTTTGTGTGGACTTTGAGAAATTTTCTGAAAAATTATGGCCATTTAGGATGGGGTACATTCTTTCTCACAAATCTTTCTGTGAGCATTATGAGTGAGAGAAGCAGTGTTCAAAACATACCCAGTGTTTATTACAGGAGGGTGGGATGGGCATTTAGGTTAGGACAAGGACTTGTAGTATGAGCTACAATAGGAATAGAACAGATTTATCACCCCTGTACGTATGAGCGTGTGCCGAAATCTTGGAGCAGTCACTTCAGTGGAGACTCATGCAGTCAGAGTGGATGCTGCATTTCAGCAGGTTGTGTCAAAGCTTCAGAGACCTGAATTTTGTGTGTAAATTTACAAATGGTGAATTATTTTTCTTTACTGGCATCCTTCGGTGTATCTGCCTGGCTTTGTGTTTTGATTTTGTGAAAATAAAGGATGATAATTAAAAATTAACACTGGATTTTGGCATGCTTAGCTTTATGAGATCAAATATTGATCTCTGTAACACAACATATCAGGATCAGATCATGTCCACCATGGCTGGGTTCTCAGAAAGTGCAGAACTCTTAGAAATCTAAATTAGAATATTTTCTGGTAACATGAAAATCAAGTTATCTTAGCAAAATGGATTTTACATTTGGGGCTAGAATAAAATTGATTTTTACTTAGTGATGCATTAAACAGTTTCCACTTCACTTAGAAGCAAAGAGTTATCTGACTTCCATTGGAACAAGCACGTCTATACCGCAGAGGGCAGTTTTTGAGTTTTCTGTTTTGTTTTCTTATGTTTAAAATGTTTTGTTTGAATTGTGGAATGTACATTTGTTGCTTCCACTCTCAGAACCACCTGGAAACTTTGTCATCACTGTAGAGCTGTTTGATAAATTCTTGTTTCCTGAGGTGGCAGAGACTTGTTAATGGCCCATGGGCAAAGGACACTGCCCAGTACCACTAGACTGGTTGTTCTTCAAAACAATGGATGAGTTGTTTAATCCCTTGGTGAATAGAACTGCTTTCCATTATTTCATTCTTATTATTCTTCTTTCTGCATTTGTCTTTTGAGTCATTTGGAAGTGCATGTCAGTGCACTAGTGCTTGCTGTATTTTGATTTCAACATACTTTGTTCCTCAAAGTACAAGGTAGTTGCTCAGCTTGATGTTTGAAGCTGTCCTGTGTACTTGATATACAGCAAATATGGGTTTTTCCTTCCTTCAGGCAGGTGCATTTAAAATTTTGAACTTCCCACTTCTGTATATCGAATACAGTAAGGGAGAATTCATTGTGCCTGGTGAAATGCTTAATCCCAATTTATTCTCACTTCGTAATAACTAAAATAAATTCTGGAGTTGCCTAAGTGCAGAGGGGAGATGTAGGGTGAAGGTTTGGGTGACCGTACCATGATTTGAAAGATTTCTTTTTCTTTTTCCTAGTCTGTTCTAGAGAAAAAAAAGGATAAAAGTCTTGAATTGCACTCTTCATTGTGTATGGTGCTGTAGCCCAGCACTCCAACACCCATTTTGTCACAGTTTCTGCTTTTAGAAAATCTCATTGGAATCTAAGCTGCCACTTACGTAGTAGTGTTCACCTCAGAGGTCTCAGAAAGCAGCACCTGAAATGTATTTCACAACTCCTGAAGAAAGTAAATCTTTTTTTGAAGACTCAGTACTTTGCAGGTTCCCTTACTTTGAGACAGTTCTGTACTGTTCTCTTTTCAGGGATGTGCGTTTTCACAGCTACACTGTATTTTGTTTTTTAAGAAGCATCAGATAATTCGTGTTTTGTTTGGGTTTTGATTCCCTACATTTTATATTGTACTTTCTTGAATCCGATCAGTCAGTTTTTTCTTGGACTAAAACAATATTGGTGCTCACAGCTATTTGTCTCCTAGAGTGCTTAATCCTGATCAATTTTTATGAAACTCCAGTCCACTGTACTTTATAGAAAAGAACTAGAGCAGGTTTTCATCAGTGACAAATGGACTTGAAATGTTGCTTTTGTCATTTTAATTCAAAAGAGAAGGAATTCTGTCTTCTTATGACAAGGTGTATGTACAAGTTGCTAAGTTAACCTCAGAAATTTGTTTCCATGTGTAACTGTAGAGTGAAGCGGGGCAAAAGTTGATGAAGAAAAACAATAACAAAAAATAAAGGAAGCAAAAATTATTAGGGTTTTCCTTTAGGTAATAATGTCATTGTCAGTTATGGCAAGTGACAAGGAGCTTTCTCAAGCTTTCTGCCAGCCTGGCTCTGCAGACACAGTGAGTATGACACGCACTGGAGTGAGTGACATCGAAGAAATGAGCAATCTGTTTATGGTAGTTCAGAAATATTCAGGGTCCTTGTGTTCAGTTGTATTAAATCACAGAGAGAGAGAGAAAAGAGAGAGCATGAGACCGTAGAAACAAAAATATTAAATCTACTTGTTACTTTTGCAAACAGACATCTGAATTCAAAGCAATTCACTTAATGAGCTTTTTAAATGGAATATTAATAAAAATACTCCAGTAAAATTTCCTGGTACCAAATGAATAATTTTGTGTGGAAGATTTTGTTCTTTTAAATTTACTTGTTTGGATTCAATGGCAGGGGCTACCTTCTGTCAGTAAGAAACAAAACTATGGAAACTCTACTGTGGGCTCCTAAAGCTACATGAAATTTTACACATTAAAAGTTGGTTGTATCATATATTTATAATTTTAAATCTGAATTTAATCTGCAGATGTGGCCCTATTATGTTCTATATTGTAATTTTTTTCCTATGTTTTCAATATTTTTGTGATATTTTAGGAAAACACTACAGTTTCAAAATTCTATTTTCTAACATGTTTTAAGTGTTTTCAGTCGAAATTCTAAATATCAGGGTTTGGGTTATCAATGGTTTTATATTTTTATGCAGTACTCTTACAGAAAAATGATTCTTTGGCCTAGAAATCTAAAAATCCTTACTTTGTCTTAAGGAAAATTTCATCTTAATAGGTGTTTTGAGAAGGAGAGATGACTTTTTTACACCTAACCCTTCAAATACACGTGCCTCTTTGGAAGAAGTATTGGATATGTTACATGATGAGGGGAAAAGTCCTTTAGAGATGTATTACATTTCTTGATTGTATTTGAGTCTAATATGCTAAGCAATGCTCATGTGTCGTGGTGGCTCTTTAAAAGTGTTTTATATTACTGTGGTTTATTATGAGAGGATAACATCTGCACCAGAGAAACAGTGAAGTTAAAGGAAAGAATGAGGGAAAAGCATAGAAAAATATTCTTGAAATAATGTGAATTTTTGGTTTGGAAGCTGCTGAAATGTAATGTTGGTTGGCTTCCCCAGCCTTCTTCCGCAAATTCACTAATTGGCCATGTTTACAATTAATGAGTCCTTTTTTCCCCCTGCTTAATTTAAATCTTAAATTAGCATAAATCATCAAAATCATTGCATAAAATGCTGAAATGAAAGCACAACTATTTTGAAATGTAAACAGTAATTTTCTAGTTATTCTTGAAATTTACTGCAGAAAATTTTCAATTATTTGTTTCCTAATTTGTCTGCAAATTTAGTAGTCATAGATTTTTTTTTCTTTTTAGATCTATTGTTTTTATATATAACATCACTTGTTCAGAGAAATATAGACTGTTTCACCCATGAAGGGCAAACCCATAAAATTATATGAAATATTAACGTTTTCTCCATGAGTAAAAGAAACATAATCACACTTTATGGGTGTGATGTTCTATTTATTCTATGGAGATTAATTTCAGTTTATGTGAGATTGAGCCCCTTTGATTGTAAATCTTCTTTATTTGCTGCTTCAAAGAGGTGAAGGGAAGAACTGCTCAGAGTTAAAGTTCACATCTAGAGCTTTATTGTGTAATATATTTCAGAGTCCTTTTAAATGGTTCACTTTTTTTTTGACATTGTATTGGCAGAATGACATATGAATGTTGGTCTTCTGCATAGCGTCCTGATATATGTACCATATCTATTTTCCCTTTTTAGTTGTATATGAAGACTATTCACATAATTGATCCTTCATTCATACATAACTATAGTAGCTTCTGGTATGGCTTGTGGTGTATTTAATATGAAAAGACAGCTTTATGTACATATACATGAATTATGTATGTAGGAAAATATAAATATAAAGTATGTATGTGTGCATTTATACATTATATAGTTACTTTTAAATAATTATTTAATTTAGTAAAATTATTGAGAATGAAGGAGTTTTAAAAATAACATTTTGGCACATGTACGTAATGAAAAAATGAATGCTTTGTTTTCATCATAATTTTCCTATAAGTAACAAATTCTACACTTAAACACATTTCATTCCTCCCTTACCTTCAGGAAGTATTTTGGTGTTTCATTGCACAGCAAAGACCAATAAACCCAGGCTTTGTAGGGGCATTTGTCAGATACAATTTTAAACTATTGTAAGAGTTGGAGTTTATGCCTCAGGAGATGAAGGTTTAAGTTGGTTTTCTACATTCAATATACATTAATAAATGATTTTGCATGGATGTGGTAGCTGTTTTTCCTAATAAACTAATGTTTTATATAGATATTTCATTGATCCTTCTTACTTTAAAATAAATTTATATAAATGCAGTAGATACCATTGATACCTCAATCTCCTGTTTTCAGTTAGGCCTTAAGAGCTTGAATCGGTAAGCTTTAATAACAATATTATTGAAGTTTTAATTTATTACTGAATTTTGCTCATCTTATCAACAAAATCATTCTAGTTACACGTTTAATAGTGATTTAAAATGTGCTCTTCTGGAGACTTCTTACAGCATGCTTTGGGCAGTATAATTTTTTTTAAGGCTCATTTCTCTTTCATGTATTTCTCTTAACTTCAGTAGAGCAGTCCAAATCTTCTGTGCCACAGCATTCAGTAGTCCTGTGGAAATCACTCAGAAAGCTCCATGGCACAGAGGTACTGCTTTAATTTGCCCATGACCTTCTCTGTGGCTCATCTGCAGTGCTGCAGACCTCCACTGCCAAACCCAATCTCAAAACAGAAAGGCTGGTCCCATCAAAACCATTTCCCAGGGCCAATGGGCCAGCGAAAGGCAACGAGCAGTTTTTACTACAATAAATCTTTATTACTTCCAAAATAAGTTACACTCTACATGCAACAGCTGGAACATCTTGGCCTGTGCATCTAACCCTTTGTAGCTTGTTGTTGGCTGAGGGAGCTTGGAGGGGATTGAGAGGTGACCTCTTTAATGTCCATAGATATGTAAAGGGTCAGCATAGGAGGACAGAGCCAGGCTCTTCTCAGCAATGTCTAATGATAGGACAAGGGGCAATGGGTGCAAGCTGGAGCGTAGAAGGTTCCACGTTGACATAAGGAAAAACTTTTTCACTGTGAGGGTGACAGAGCCCTGGCACAGACTGCCCAGGGAGGTTGTGGAGCCTCTTTCTCTGGAGACACTCAAAACCTGCCTGGACACGTCCCTGTGGGACCTGCTTTGGGTGATCCTGCTTTGTCAAGGGGGCTGGACTCGAGGATCTCTAGAGGACCCTTCCAACCCCTGTGATTCTGCATACCTGGGCATGCATTGTGCTACTATGTCAATATTTGGGTTAATCAGTCCATGGATACCTACTATGAATACTGTGCTGCCCCGCTCAGTATAGGCGTTCTGGGTGGAAGGACTTGAGTAGAGGCAGCTCATCCAGTTTTCTTTGATTTTTGTTGTTATTATTTATATTGCTATTTATCTAAGGAGTAAAACACTTGCATTCTGTAACTCCATTTTTCTGTAGTACCTACATAATTTTTTTTTATATATAAAATACATACATTTAATATATAAAATACATATATTTCATACAGGTATACTTTTCCCTTTTTTTAAGTGAAATTGCAGTGTACATTCAAAAGTGGTCCAAGTGGCTGTGGTGCAAACTTTTCGGAAATTATGGAAAATAGTGTCATTGAGGTAATTCAGACTTACCTTGTGAAAGTAAAAGTGAGCTTGGATTACACATATCCTTCCTTAATTTTTCATTATTGTTTGGCTGGGCAGTTAGAGATGGCCTGACAGTTTGTTAATGAGAATTCCTCAAAAAAAGAACGAACTATGTAACAAGATTCATCTGCAGCAGATTGATGGTATCATCTCATGATCACAGTCAAGTTGGAGTTGTCCAGTGTCACCTTTGTGGAGTTGGAGTAAATTGTTTGATTTGAGATTTCAGAAGACTGACCATGTAGCCATGTAGGAGGTGATCTCTTAAAGGGACTTTGAGTGCTTTCTAAGATCTAACAGTAATAGTTCATATGCTAAAAAAAATTATGCATAAGTCAGATATTGCTAGCAGATATGAAATTCCACACCTGCCCAAATACTACTGATTCAGAAATCTTATGTAAAATTCTGAGATTAAACATTATCTGCCATTTATAAAAAAAAAAAAATCACAAGAATTTTTGCTTATGTCTCAACATGCCTCCTACCGTGACCAGTGCAGTGGTGCAGTTAAATGGTATCTTTAAATCTGAACTGTGTCTGAGGTTTTAGTAGGACTCTTTTCTTTAAAATATTTTAATATCTGTGTGTTTACCAGATATTTTTCTTTATATAAGACCAGGGAATAGAATAAGATCCTGTCTGAGGAATTCCTTTGCAATCTTCCTGCCATAGCCAATAATAGGTTTCCAAGAAAGAAATAAGTTTTCATCTTCATATCTATCTGCTCCACGGCAGATGAAATTTTGTAGACAGATTTGTACCCTCGTCTACCATACTTCTCTTTTGTCCATAAACCAATCTAATCTGTTTGATTCTAACATATAGAAAACCTAGGAATTTATTATGTGGGAGTATAGTGTTCCACCCTCCTAGGCCATTGTCTCTGAAAATATTTAATTCATGAAGCTTTGGAGCACCAATGATCAATGCCTCATCTACTGGGAAAGCAGAATGTGGTGATACACTTTCTGAACTGAACTTTGACTCAACAGCCCAAGTGCTCTGTCCATGTCTCCACCTCAGACTTCCTTCTTCCTTTTCTTTTATTCTGAGAACAAGTACCAGTTACATTCATTTCCAAACAGAAGGATTCAGTTTGTGTGTGATTCTGAGAGAGATGTTATGAAAACAAGAATTGAGGTATTTTTCTGTACCAGGAACAGGAAATTCTTTAAATGTGGCCTCCTGTTCGCCTCAGTTAAAAGAACTGCTCTGATGCTAGGTGGACATTTTTACAAAGATTTGATGTTTCTTTGAGGTATGACTTGAGTCTGCACTGGCAGTACCTGATTGGTGTTAGGCTGGCATTGAAGAACACTGTGTTGAGGTGCAGGAATCTGAAATAATTGAAATTTGCTCTTTTGGATATTTTTTTTTGTTAAAATAAATTATAGATATTAAATACTCAAATAAATAGAAAAGCTTCTACCATTTAACAGTTGAGTTTATTCTAAATTCTAATCCCTATTGAATATACTGTCAGCCTTTTCTCACCTTGGAATAATTATGTGTTAAGTGTTTCCCATACCTGCAGAGCTGTTCATGGCAATTACTTTGCTGTGTGAACTACGGAAAAGGGTATACAGATTTTATACTGCCATCTTTTAGAAGCTTTGCATATGTTAAAGAAAAATGCTTTCAGTTGATTCTCCATGTATGAATGTATTTTTTAATCTATAAGCTGAAGTATTTCCATTGTGCCCTTGTAATATGTGTAAATCTTCTTTTAAAACCTTGGTCAGTAATTTTATGAACTGCATCTCCCTTCAGATTCTGTTCCTGTAAATCAGCCATGACACAGTAAAACAAATCTAACATGGATATCCTTTACCTTATATTCATACCAAACATAGGATTCTGCCTGGGAGGACCAGGCAGAAGGCCATATGTATTTATTTTTAACTGTTATTCTGTAGTTGTGGACATATGTGAAGTGAATTTTAGGGGCAATTATCTGACTTTCATGAGACACTGCATGCAAGGTTTGTTTATAGGAACATATAGATTTTTGGTACTGCATCTAAAACTAGCATTTTAATCACTGTCGTCTGGATGAGAAGAATTATCCATGTGATTAGTTTCAAATGAACTTGAAAGATGTTGCTTAACTTGTGTGAATCCCATCTGAGACACAGATAAATAAATACAGATTTGCATTTAAATGATTTTTGGTAGCACTTTTAAATACCATTGTAGATAATTTACTTCATATTCAGGCATTTCTTTCACTTTACAGTTCGGCAGACAAGAACTGAGGGATTGAACCCTTCGCAGTGCTTTTGGATTAAAAGATTCACAGTTGATTTACATTTCCCTTCAGTTCCTTTATTTTGAGAAGAAACTGTGGGGGGAAAGCTGGAGCTCAGGGGCTATTGCTTTGTTAAAACAAGAGGGGCAGGAAAAATCTGACTCGGAGTGGTATATATATCTAGGCCAACGGGAAACAAAAAAGCATATTTAAGTATGTGCCACAAGTAAATATATGTAACTGAAGAGGGAAAGGTTGCAACTCTTAGCTGATGGTTTCAGAAAATGGAGTGTGGGTGCAGTCACTGCATGGACCTGCTGGTTCTGGTAGTATTTCTCCTGCTAGCAAGAATGAAAGAAGGACATTCCTGAATCACCTAAGTGGTAATGCTGGCTCTCTAATTGGTGAAATATTCCTACTTATAACAACGTTTGTAAAACTGTGTGATTCAGAGAAATCTAGTTAATCATTAAAAACATAAAAAAATATTATACTGCTCTCATACATATCAGACTCCTAATATTATGTTTACAGTGCTTTGTACTTCAGATGATCCTGTTGGAATCTTTGGAGCTGCTTGTCATGTGTATATTAGTTAACGCAAGTAAGGATGGCTGAACCTAGCACATCATAATCATAGGCACAATATTATTGTCAAATACAATGAAAGAAATCAATTGCTGTGACAATAATTATTATTTAAAGTCATGGGTTTGGAAAAATAATTGTTCAGTTATTTTTGTTTCAGAACTGCGCTTGCTTTATAACACATCAATTAAAATGTGCTCTATTTGCCAATAAAAGGATAGTAAATAACATGTTAGAAAAACAGTTATTAGAAAAACGGTGTATGTAATCTCTTAGGAGACTTTCGCAATAATAGTTTAAAACCATTAACTTAGATATAAGACTTTTTTATTTGCATGTATCTACATTAAAAATATTTTTGTCATCAGGGGTTTTTTTACTCAATACTATTATTTTTTGTTCATGTTTAAGAATATCAATTAGTATGAAGGAGAAACATTCGTACGATGTAGGGCCATTGTAAAGATTGCCATTTAGTGAAGCGTGCAGTTTGTGCTCATGGCAAAGAAAGCGAGATCAACAGGCAAGACGTTCTTGGATCACGAGGGATATTTAACTATTGTCTCAGCATAGCAGAGTTCAAGTAATTAAGGAACAGTTGCTTTGATGACCCAACTCCTGCTTTCAAACAGAGACTTGGGAGGAGCTTTTGAAATACATCTAAGTATACACGTGTGGGCAGTCGGTAAGACTGCTGTACACCTAGATAACTGTATGAAAGAAAGCTTTGGGAATCTTTGGATGCTTATATAGAACGTCATAGAATGTTAGGGGTTGGAAGGGACCTCTAGCGATCATCTAGTCCAACCCCCCTGCCAGAGCAGGTTTCCCTAGGGCAGCCACACAGGAATGCATCCAGGCGGGTTTTGAAAGTCTCCAGAGAAGGAGACTCCACACCCTCTCTGGGCAGCCTGTGCCAGGGCACCATCACCCTCACAGTGAAGAAATTTCTCCTCATGTTGAAGTGGAACTTCCCATGTTCTAACTTAAACCCATTATTCCTTGTTCTATTACAGGGCATCACTGAGAAGAGATTTTCTCCTTCCCCTTGACACCCACCCCTCAGATATTTATATATGTTAATAAGATCCCCTCTCAGCCTTCTCTTTTCAAGGCTAAACAGCTCCAGTTATCTCAGTCTCTCTTCACAGAAGAGACGTTCAAGTCCCTTAAGCATCCTCGTAGCTCTCCGTTGGACTCTCTTCGGTAGGTCCCTGTCTCTCTTGAACTGGGGAGCCCAATGTGCACAAATAGATCATTTGCGGAGCACAATGGTGCTGAGGACCTGACATCCACACTATATGCATCTTGTTATTTTTTTCACTTTGGACTAGCACTAGTTTAGTTCCATGGACTGAAAGCCCTTTTATGCCTGGAGTGTCCACTGCACATCTTCCAATTGGGGTTCGGCGTCCGGAGCTCCAGGGTTGCCTCACAGTATGAGCCGAAGCACTGCAATGGTGGCAATCAGGGAATCTGTTCAAAAGCCCCCTCTAGATCCACACCAAGCCAGCAGTGCAGGTACACCCTCAGGACAACCTGAGGGCACATCTGCCATGCATTTTGAGCATGGTGACAGTACGACAGGGCCAATGTAATGTTGTAGTCAAGCTAACACACCTTAGATTTTCTTATGAGTTGGTAGAACAGTCCTGTGCCGGCACAGATGTACTCCCAAGGTCGCCTTAACTGGGAGCAGTTTAGGGATTCTGTACCACGCTCAGCTGTGTGGGGCTGCTTTACATTTTTCCCCTTATTGTAAGATGAGTAATTGTGAAGGGTGCTTGAAGTGGAATCCCACACAATTTTAAATTTGAATAGAATTAAAAGAATACTAACTTCACCTTAAAGTTTGGCAAAGTGTTTACTTTCATCCAATATGGAAATTTAAAGTGAATTATTACACAAATTAGTGGCTTAAGTAAAATCACAGAAACAAAAATCATTCATGCATAAATATTTGCATACATTTTTGGACATTTTAATCTCTGCTTGTATGTTAAATAATAAGAGAATGGGAAAGAAATAGTAAAGAATGGAATATTTTATTTTATTCTCTTTACCTTGCATTTATCATATTGTTCTTTAAAATATTTATATTTAATTCATGAAATAGTTCCTTTTACGTCACTGAAAAAATAAGTAAATTATGTCATTTTAACATGAGCACTCTTACATACAATATGTAACCTATAGACATTAATATGCAGTGAAAAAAGAGTTCTATAATGTGTTATAATGTATTCATAGAGGTTAAGGCACAAATGTGTCATTAATTCATCTAGTCCAACCACACTGTCCATTATATTTCACAGATTTCCCCCTGTATTTATCCCTGTAATTTGAGTTTCTTTAAAGATGTTCTACAGGTTTTGTTTTAATTTGCACATACCAGGCAGAAACGCATCCACTAATTCCTTTTATAGTTTTCAGTTTGCCTCCTATACACACACAGAGAAAATCATTTCTCGGTTGTAGCGAGCACTGTCCACATGCTCCTCAGCCAGCCCTGTGAACACCACTATATATGTCTAAATATGACCTTTGTAAGTTAAAAAAATTTATACTATGCAAAAGTAGTTATGCAGGCAGTAATTATTCCTTCCAGTTTTCCTTTTCTGTTTTCTATTACATCAGTATTTCTCTTTTCCTACTACCCAGAGACCATCTGTCTAGCATAGACCTTACTGCCACACCCTGTTGCTCTCTTGCAGCCTTTCCTTGGCCACTTTCTTCTTCTGCACTGGACAGAAGCCACTCATGTTGAAGACTACTTCCTCTTCAGTCCACTCATTCTCTAGTTTTTTAGTGTCTCCTCAGTACTAAGATAATAATTTTCAATCAGCCTGTAATACGTGCCACTGGGGATGAATTGCTTATTTCCAAGGATGCTTTTTTAATGTTTCTTCTATTTTGTTCCACATGGTTTGAAGGGACAACTGTGCAAAGCTATGTTATTATCTTCTGGCAAATCATTTCTTTGTTCTAAGGACTACAAAATCCTGATAAGGCTTGAGTTGCTGTGTATTTAAGTGTGTCCTAGCATGATAATTGTCTTAGTGGGAAGATTTACATTCATAAGTGCAGAAGGGCATTCACTTGGTACTCTGGGTCAGTGTTTCATAAGCCATCTGCATTTCAAAAGTTTCTATCTGTTTATTTGGATGTCATTCAAACTCTTAACTCAAATGTCAGAAATGGTAGACCATATGGATGAGTCTGTTCAAGCACGTTTTATTTTTGTACTACCTGCTTACAATCCATCCATTTTCTGTACCTTAGATTATCTAGTCATTGCAATGCAGTCAAATCTTTTTTTTTTTTTCCCCCTCCAGTATATGTAACATTATTTTGTGGTACAGAAAAAAAATTGTAATAATGGTTTGAGTTTAATTAAAATGTATCTGCTTCCAGACATTGTTTCTTACCATGCATTTCCGTGCTGGATGAATGACGTTATACCTTAATGTTAATGTCTTTGTCATGTCTCACTTCAGCTTCCTGTGATTTCAAAATTAAAAAGAGCTTATTTCTACTAGCATTTTATTCCTCTAACCAAGTAGACTGTGCACCTTTGTACTTTTTAAGTTCACCTTAGACTTTTTGAGTTGAGGTGATGGGTGCTTC
Organism: Apaloderma vittatum; assembly: GCF_000703405.1. Lineage (NCBI taxonomy): Eukaryota > Metazoa > Chordata > Aves > Trogoniformes > Trogonidae > Apaloderma > Apaloderma vittatum. The sequence goes on along the minus strand of NW_009719961.1, from coordinate 13,048 downwards.
AGGATGCAAACATACTATAGATTTATGCCCTGGCATGCCAATGCTTTCCATTGTGTTCTTTATTCCTTTTAAAATTTCTTTTGACATTCTGTTTGGTGTTCTGAGTGCCACTGAACATTCAGTTGATATGTTCAAAGAACTATCTGTAATGACTTCAAGACCATTTTCTTGAGTAGTAATTGCTAATTTAGAACCTATCATTGCATATTTGTAGCTAGAGACATTGGGTTTTTTTCTTCTGCACATTGCCTTCAGTTCATTGGCACTAAATTTCATTCTCTTATTTTATTACTGAGTCACTCAATATTGTGAGATCCTTTACAGTCAGCTTTCATTTTTTTATTGCCCTAAATAAACCAAGGCTATTATCTCACCAAAGCCTGGAACCAGGTTACTTTGACAAAATCTATTTTCCATGTCTTTCTTGTCTTCATTAACATGAATTTTAATTATTTTTTCCTTCTGATTATCTATATTTAAAAAACCCACAACATTTACTTGCTGAGAAAGGATCATAGATAAGTGTTAAGTAAACACTGCACACACTGAACGGTGTGATTTCCAATTATTTCTATGGGTATCTTTGAAACACTTGCTTTTTGTTTTGACTTTTCATGTAAACTAAACAACGTTTTGACCAATGAGAAAGGAATGTTCAAGGTGTGACCCAACTCCAATGACATACAGAGCACAGAAGCAATTTGAAGTTTGTCAAACAAAACTCTCAAGTTTTTTCTTCTACCAGCTTAAGAGAATTGTTCAAGAAATTAATAAATGTGAAGGTCAGAATTTTCTGAAGAGAAGAAATTCAGTTCCTGCTTATAACAAAGCAGTTGCGCAGTGCAAGGCTCTTTTAGTTTCTTTTGTCCAGGTCTCTTGAATGTATTCATCTTTTTCAGGTTTGGGGTTTTTTGGTGTTTTTTTTTTATATATTTTGTTTGCAAGGACTACAGAGAAGAGTAAGTGACATGGCTTACCCTTACTTAATGCACAGTTTACTAATCTATAGCAACGTGTCAGTACTTTGATATTGCCCCTAAGCATCTGTTGCAATTACTAGCTAGACAGTACACTATATGGTAGGGACAAGATTTCTGGGAAATAGTGTTTGTAAGTAGCTATTGGTTTAAAAAGCTTAAAAGATGTTGCTCCAAAAACTGGATTTATTCTGGTGGAGCTTTTTGTCCTGCTTTTCACTAGCCACCCAAACTCACAGTCATCTTGTATTTGCTGTCGAAGAAGACTGGGGAAAGGGAGACAGCCAAAGATAAATTTTACAAAGTGAAATCAGTGCGTCAACTGGAGTGATGCATTAAACAAAACTGTGAACGTTCTCTGATGATCACTTTCTTTCATAACATTTTTTGTGATACTTAGGTATTTAGTCCTTAAAAAGCTCTTAAAAGAAACTTCTGGTGAGAGATACTGTGTTAATAAATGGGAGTATCAATTAAAATATTCTTTCTGCATTAGCTCCTTTCAGTGAAGACACGTGTAGGAAGATGATTTACACTGAGATTCATTAAAATGTAAGTCTTCCGATTTCCCCTAGGTTCTTGAACCAGCAGTTGCCCTCTCGCGTACTTTTATTACAGATCGTTGACTCTTCCAACAGTTTTCTGTTGGCAGAATGGTTCTTAGATATGCTTAACTGTTCTGATCCATTGATCAGAACCAATCAAAATTCCAAGTACCTTTGTTTTTTAAAGGATCTATATTTGTATGTCTCAGTATTTAAAATGACCCTACAAGGAGAGAGGGAGAATATATCTTCCTTTCCATAAAAATTCCTAATCCCAAAGACAATTAAAAAACTGCTAAGAAGTGCTGCTGGTTGACATTGGCTGTTTACAAGAAAGTCAGACTTTGCATCTAAAAACAGATCCTTTAACCATTTTTTCTTTTCAGGTTCAGAACAATCAGCTTTCTTCGAGTGAGACAGAGTTTAGTCTCTTAGTGAAAAAAACCCAAACTGTAATTTTAATTGAGCATCCAATGCCCGAACCACTTGTTATATTTGGTGGTTTTTGAACTTGGGTCACTCTGGCAGCCTTTCTGAAGGGTGTTCAAAGTTGATAAAAAAGAATGTTGAAACTTGTAGTGAAAGGAATTTTAAATTAATGAGATGCTGATAGAAAGCCATATCAATTTGCACTGCTTTAACTGTCAAGGAAAGGTTGTGTTACGGAAACTTGACTTTTGAACATACTTAGAGCAACGGTGCTTTCATTGACCAATATTCAGTGGTACAGCTGATCCTGTTGTTTGCAGACCAGGGAACGATGGGATGCTTTCATTCCATTGACTTAATAGTGGCGTTAAACTACAGTTGCCATAAATAAGTTTCTAATAGTCTCCATATTATGGATAAATATTGAATGCCATGGCTGTTACTTCTGAAGATATATCTTCTGGGTCATAATTTCAGATATTTACACCATGGTAAAGGGAAACATTGGTGTTGCTGCATAGATAATGATTGTATTTTGCATATAAGCACAGTACTCCACTGAACTATACTACTTCAGGGAATTCTTGTATTTCCCGTATTGGTTAAAGAATACATTTTGAAGCTTTTTTGAAAAAAAAAAATTATACATGACCAGTATAATTCAATAGTTACAGTGTTGTATTAATTGAAAACACTGTGTGCAGCAGATGTGCTAATATGCCAGAAAACTCTTCACACAGCTAGAAAATCTAGATACTTTCATAAAAAACGCTCTACAAAAATTAAAAGATCTTCAGAGTGATTGCATTGGGTGACAAATTTAAAAGCTTTTTGTCAGTATCCGGAAATTCCCTAGAAGACTGTGAGTTCAGTGGCCTTTCTACCAAAATCCTTTATGGACTAAATGTTACAAATACAAAAATGTTGGAGCAAGAGGGAAGGCATATGCTCTCATTATGAACTGAAGAAGTTTTAATAATTTTAATTCATTGTTGGTATGTTCTTCTGTTGTGTTTTTTGGGACTGTAATGCAGCAATGTTCTTTGGGATGTTTTCCAAATGTGCAAACTTGATTTCCAAAAGTAATTATACACCTTGCATAGTTATCATTCCTGCATCCCAGGAAGTTACTCAGAATTCACAAACTGAGAGAAGTATACGTTTATGTAGTTATTTAATATAGTTTTGATCTGCTGAATTTGGAACATCCAGTGCGTATTTGTTGAGACTGTTGTGGGGATGCGGACAGTTGTAACGGTGCTTATCACATGCTAGTGGAGACAGTAATAGCATTTCATGGAGACAATTACAGCATGAGAGCTGTGCGATCTATTTTGACTTTGAACTTGCATGGCTGACTGTTGTTTAGTTTTCATCTATTTTGGGTTTTTTTTCCACACTTAAATATGTTTTCATTACATTTGATACTCTAAACTGGTAAACTTTTTTCAGACCATTATGTTACAATTATTATTTTTCTTTTGTGATTGCAGTTGTTTCTTATCCTTACTGCTGGTAGCTGCCGTCGTTTGGAAAATCAAACAAACCTGTTGGGCTTCTCGACGGAGAGAGGTATCAATAACTTTAAGATTATTTTAGTAGCTTTATCTTTCAGAATAAATCAAGAACTTTGATTACTAATCACACATCTTCTTTCTCATGTATACACAAATTAAATATCTCTCTGAACTTTTTTTTTTTTTACCCTAGACATTTTGTGCTGAAGGAGAAACCTTTGTTACTATTTCTTGTCAAAAATTAAGGAAACTGCAGATTGCGGAAAGCTAAAATTTCTTTATAGTATAGTACTTGGAATATTTAGAGTACAATAGAATAGACTATTTTGTTTGGAAGGGACCTACAGGGATCATCTAGCCTGACCTCTTCAGTGCTGACCAAAAATTAAAATATATTAAGGGCATTGTCCAAAAGTGTCTTAAACACTAGCAGGTTTGGGGCATTGACCACCTCTCTGGCAAACCTGTTCCAGCGTTTGACCACCCTCTCTGTAAAGAAATGCTTCCTAATGTCCCTTCTAAACTTCTCTTGGCACAGTGTGTCTTATCACTGGATGCCAGGGACAAGAGAGCAGCACCTTCCTCTCCACTTCCCCTCCTCAGGAAGCTGCAGAGAGCCATGAGATTGTCCCTCAGCCTCCTTTTCTCCAGACTAGACAAGCCCAGAGTCCACAGCCACTCCTCGTAGGACATTCCTTCCAGCCCTTTCACCAGCTTTTCTGCCCTGCTCTGGAGGCATTCAAGGGCCTTCTCATCCTTCTCAAGTTGTGGGGACCAGGCCTGCACGCGGTGCTGGAGGAGAGGCCGTACCAATGCTGAATACAGCAGAATAATCATAGAATCATAGAAGGTGTTGGTTGGGAGGGGACCTTTATAGGTCATCTAGTCCAACCCTCCTGCGGTGAGCGGGGACACCTTTCACAGATTTTGAGTGGTTAGTTATGCTATTAACTGCATCCCAGTGCGCTCAATAGTCTCAAAGCAGTAGTGCAAAAGCATTGGTAAGTAGAGTGAATGCAGGGGACCATCGTGTAGCATTTCAAGCCTCCTAGAAAGCTAACTGATGCTGTGGCTTAGGCCTTGTTGTTATCAACAGTCATTGGAGCACAGACAGCCACCTCTCTGCAAAGAGCTTACACTTCCTTCTTTTTTTTATTCTCTCTACTTTTTTTCTTCTAAACAAAATTCTGTTTCAGTAGTTCTGTCCTTAAAACCGTGTCACAACTGAAGCTCTTCAATAAATACTTGTACATAAAGTCACCTTATTATTTTGTTTTCTAAATCATTATGGCTGTGTTGGAAAATTTGTCCTACATATTTATCCTTACCTGTTTAACAAATTAGAAAACTTAAATGAAATTAAACTTAGGTTATGTATGGCATGTAGGCATGTAGGTTGTGTAGGCATGATTCAAAGGTGTATTGATAGTTATCGTATTTAATTTTATTCTAAGATGCATAATTTTAGACGGCCGTTTTTTACCCTTGAAGCTTGTATTCTTAATAATTTTTGGAAACAACACTTGCTTAATGGTATTGTAATCTTTTTTAGAAATAAAAACACATCTTTTTTTTTTTCTTAGTATACTGGCACTATGAATGTTTAAATAACTTTTCTTTTTTTTACTGTAGATCTACAGTGAATTTATATATGCTTTAGAAGTGCCAGGTAACTAGCACTTATGATTTTCCTTGACTGAAATTATAGCGTACTAATGTGCTGGTTTAGCTTTGAACTGGTACTACAAAGAAAAATGTATATTATTGTAGTTATTACATCTATGTATTTTTTTTATTCACATGAATACTGTTAAGCACATTGTCCTTCTGAGGGCAAGTGCTCATATATTTTTTGTATTACTTGCAAAATACAAATGAAAGTTACTTTACAGTATTTGATATACTAATATTTCATTTGAGTTTGTCTTGATACTTAGCTCATTAATCGTTCTCTCCAAAACTGTATTGTGATGGAATGTAGCAGTTCTTTGATTTCAATTCTCATGTTAATAAAATTGTTTTACTGGCATATTTAAGAACAAATGCGAGCACATGATCTTTCAGATCTAGGGAGTCTAGTCTGTTTTCCATGGTTGCTTTCCTAGATGTTTGAAATATAATATTTTTTTTGTAGTCAGTCTGTAGACATCATCCTATAAAGAATACATTCTAGTGTAAAACGTTTTTGAAGGTGTTTAAGATTTATTTTTCCTAATATCATCAAAATAATTTTTAAGACTACGTGAAAACTCATATGTATGAGGAGACCGATAAACACAACATAGACATAAATCAGCTTCAGAAGAGCAAAATAGAAAGAAATACTTGGCAACTGGATTAAAGTTCTGGGGTCCATGCTTTCATTCTGATCCTTGGTTTTCCTTGAATATAAGTAGAGAAACTTAGTTGTCTTTCATTCAGAAATGTTTCTTGTTCAGTTTCAAAATTACATGAGTGGCTTTTTTCCTATTTTAAATGAGGTTTGAAACAGTGTGGTGGCATTATGAATTGTAAATATTTAAGCAAATCCCCTTTATTTTCAATTTACTGTTGCACATCAACAGCAGTTCCTGTCAAATACAAGTTTTCAAAATGTTCCAAGTAATATTTTCCTTTAATATAGATAAGAGAACATTTTTTTTTTGTAGGTAGCACATTTTGTAAAGTTTTGGAAGGATATGTTACAAGTAAATTTTGTGAGTAACATACAAAGAGAAGGAATTCTGTTGTTGAAAAGAATTCTGGAGTACCTAATTTTAAAGCCCATACATTAAGGCAGATATCTTTCCATCTCTTTCATCATGCTTGAAAAACAGGAATGTTTGACTCTTTACATATTCAGTATGGTCACAAACTACAGTAAGAAGTGACATATATCAAGAACACAAATATGAAAAACCATGCTGTTGATAGCTTTGCATCCATTTATTGTTTATCCCAGTCTGTTTTCCCCTGGAGGAGTAGAAACTTCACTCTCTAGTTCTTGCAAACTTTTAGTAATGAATTTTGTCAGGCTCTTGAGGTAAGCAAATAATTTTTTGAAGTTTCTGTAGACTTCTATGTGTAGCTGAAAATTCAGAGCTTTGTCCTTTCTTGCCTTCTAACTTTAATGTTTGGCGAAATTAGGTCATTATTGCTTCCAAAGTGAACATCAAATGACCTCAATCCAATATAAAGCAAGAGCAGGTTAGTTGTGTTGTTTAGTGGGAATGTGTCAATTTTCCCATAAATTTAGAAATTTCCTCTCCAGTTTCTTTACCAATTCATTGCTCACTGAGCAAATATTTGCTTTACCCTGCTCAGAGCACTGCCCAAATCTTCTTGAGCAGTTCATTTGAATTTAGACTCTACCATATATACAGGTTGGAAACTATTATAAATAAATAAATAAATAGTGTCTTCCAAAAGACTTTAACTGTTTTTCAACATTGAATTTAATCTCCCTTTTCCCGTATCTATTAGTCTTTCAGTTTGATTACTTGAAATCATTTTTCCTTAAGCCAAGTCCTTGACTTTTGGTAACTTTTCTTATTCACAGCAAAATGTTGGTTCTCATCTTTTTCCTACTTACATTTCTGCCCATTAAGATATACTTTATCTAAGGCTTTTAGAACATCTATATTTATACTTTAATTCCTGGCTGAGCATCTCTTCTTCTTTCCTGCCTTCTGAAAGGGCAAGAAACAACAGACAGACTCTCTCTCACCTTATACCATCAAAGTTATTCTCCTTCTGCATTGAAAGAAAATGGGAAGTATCATTTTTTTATATCATAGTCCCAAAAAGATCAATGAAACTTTGAGCAGGAGTACATGAACAACCTTCCTGCCTGGCATCCCTTGACACCTCCCCCACTTGTCCCTCGCAGGGATCCATGACATTGGAAAAAGAAGATTTTTAAGAAAGGCTAAAGTAAGATAGTGAAATATCACTCATATGAGAGAGCTTTATCCTTGAAAAGAACAATACGAAATATGATGAGAAAATTTCCAAAGCATTATTCTTATGGCACTGTCTTTCTTAAGAAACAACCTGGAAGGAATTTGGAACATTCTTGTGGTTACCAAACCTCAAATTCCTGCTTCCAGAGCAGGATAGCATTTGCAGGTAAGCATGGAAATTCATGTAAGAATAACCAAAAGGCAAGATACATTTGTTTGTCAAATAAGTTGAAGGAGTTTCTGAGTAATGCAAAGTTTAGGAGCAGCAAAGCATTTTTTACCAGAGTCTTACACCACATAAAATGATCAGATATGTACTCTAGTTTTTCATCTCTTACCCTTTTTTTCTCCAAAGACTCACAAATTTTTCTACTAGTACCTTGCTTGGTGAAATTTCACTTGTTAGTTCACTGGATGAAAAACTGAGAGCTGTCATTTTCTCCCAAAAGATTTGTTAGGCATCTAGCATTTTATACACAGAATTCACCCAAGAGCCCATCCATGAAGTTTCAATCTGACTGTGTTTGCCTTCTTTATACAAAAAAAAAAAGATATATATGACCCAGATTTAGTAAATAAGAAAATGGAAGAGAATATTATTTGTTGTCTCTGCATGTTTCATATCTAAAATATTCATTCAATCTTCTGTTGAGAATGAGTACAAGAGAGTCTGTTAATAGATCATTTTACTGAAAACCTTGATAGGTTGCCTGCCAGTTTTGTAGTGGCTCAAAGGTTTTGTCTCAAACTACTTCTGATTAAAAGGCACCACACGAAAGAGAAAATTTGCATCCAAATGATGTCTTATTAATAGTGCATTGAACTTTTCTTTATACTGACAAGATTAGGCTGAGGTCACTAACAAACTCATACAGATGGGATTGTAAATGACTGCTGCTAGTTGAGGTATTTCAGCAAAGTATTTGTCCTTCATAGGGGAAAAGCAGTTGCTCCTCAGATACCCTTTGTACTATTCATTCAGCCAGATGTTTTAAAGAATTGTTACAATTTATCTAAAAGCATACTGTCACTGATGTACATACAGATGTACTCTTCCACCCCCCACGCAGACCTGCACAAGGTATATTTGTCTTGTGTCATTATGTACAATCATACAGTGATTTGGGTTTGAAGGGTCCTGTAAAGGTCATCTAGTCCAACTCCTCTGGACCAAGCAGGGACATCTTCAGCTAGATCAGGTTGCTCAGCCTGACCTTGAGTGATTCCAGGGATGGGGCTTCTACCACCTCTCTGGACAACGTTTTCCAGTGTTTCAGACCCTCGTTGTTAAAAAAAAATAAATCTTCTTTCTTATGAAAATCTCTTTTTTTCGTATTATTATAATTACACACTAGAAAGAGCTTACATATCTTAAAAACATCACTTAGAATCTTATTTCCTCATGTAATACATTATGTCTCTTGAGCAATGTGGAAGTAATGCATGATTGCATATTTCTGTAAAAACGTTTGAAAACGTGTAAAGTGCTTGCCTAACTTTAAAGGTTAACATCATTTATTTATGGGAATTTTTACGTTTATATATACCATTTCATTATACAGTCAGCTGTGTACCATTTGCCTGTCTGAAAGAATAGCATATATAAGTATAAAATCATGGAATTACAGAGAATACTTGCTTTATCCAGTGTGTGCCTGTCGCACAACCTATTGCTTAGTTTTATTAAAGAAGCTTACATTTGCTTAAACAAACCTTCACCGTTCTAGCCTTAATTTCATTATCAAGGTAGTTTTATGTTCTTGAATATTCAAAGATTCTTAAAACCAAACAAAACTGAAACAGACTACTTTTTAATAACAGTAACAATTCATGTAATAGCTTTAGGCTCATTTCTATGGTAACCCTAATAAGAACAAGAAAGTTCAGTTATGTCAATAGCACTAATGAGTGTAGACAATATGTGAATTTCAGCTGAAGCTTTTTTACTTTGTATTGTAATGACACTTGCATTTTTAAAGTGTTCCATTTAGAAAGGCAATAATAGCTTTTGGTGGATGTAATATTGTTTATGGAATGCAACATATTTAGTTTAGCAGTATTAATACACATAGAATATTGTGTATTCTTGATAAACAACGGAAGGAGCAAAAGGAATACTTTGGTTTATCTATGTATTAATGTGGGCAAGGAATCACCATTAGTATATGTGAGGAAACCAAGAAATATCAATATGTATAACTACCTCAACGTGTAATATTATTGATGTGTGTAAATGTCTACAGGATTATATGCTTTACATTCCAAAGTTGTGAACCTCACAGATCACTTTCCTTTTTGTAAGTTCTTGTCTGTTGCTTAGCAAATATCTTACACATCTATACATACTTACTCATAGGCTGTGTGAGTAATCCTACTGAAGTCAAAGGAGCTATTAATAGGACAAGAACCTCAACTTGTTATATTGCTCAAGCTCTTCTGAAATCAATAGAGCCGTGACTTCTTATTTCAACTGTGGATCTAGTTTTATTGAGGATAAGTGGGGCATTTATTTTAGGCTGATGTCTTCTGCATTCTCTCAGTTTAGGTTCCTCTCTGAGTGAACCTTTCAGGTGATATGCCTAGTTAGCTGACACTACATCTTGTCTTAGGAGTCAGTATAAGGGACGCCAAATGCCAATTCATCCCACCCAATTTTCATAGCGTTCATTTTTATATTCTGATACTTGTGAGGGGCTGACTTGTTGTTAACAATATAAATAACCCAGTGACTCAAATCTCCTACACTGAAAGTTAATCTTTGCTTTAATTTTGTAAAATTGAGGTTGTATTTATAATACTGTCACTTCATAAAGACAAGCATCTGATTGATTCCTGTATTAGCACTCCTCACATCGTGCTTATTCTCTGTAAAGAGGAGTATTAAATGGTACCAGTGACAGACTCAATATTATAATAAAAAGATTTATTTTGAGGTGTGAGTTAAACAAAATTGATCTAATGCAGATATCTCAGAACATCATACAGTGTTAAGAGGCTTCCATGAAGAATAGGGGCATGAGATTGAAGAACACATCTTGGTTATTGACAGCTACGTATCTCCTGCCAGAGGCATTTATCCTAGGAAGTTATCCTAACTGTCTTTTGTCAACTCTGTTTATGAATTACCATCTTCAGGGGCTATTCATCATGACCTGACTGCATAGGTTAGACCCAAGTTTTGTTTGGGCCCCACACAGTTCTAAAGCTCTGTACCATTTGAGGTGGATGGCATGGCCTACAGAGACAGAGATCTGGTAGAAAATTGTTGAAGTACTATGTAGACTGGAGAAAATCTCCAGAGAGGTAGACAAAAAAAAAAAAGAAGTGAAAACATTTCTTTGAAAACACTACATGTTGAAGCATGGGATGAATATGTTGTAAGGCAAAAAGTAGTGATCTGCCTTCCTTTGCAGACCTTTCCTTCCACAAGTTTATCAGTTTCAGCTTAAAATCATCATGTACAAAGAATTAAAGAACATTGTATTATACTATACTTTATCTTATTTTGTAAAGTTGCCACTTAGAACTCTATATGAGTTGAAAGTAGAAATCTGGTTTTTGGCTTTCCCTTTTCTGATGACCAATTTTGGGATAGAAACAAATAAAGCTAATTGAGCTATTCAAGGATATACACTTGAGCTGTGAAAATTCTTTCCTGTCTCTAGTACCTCTAGTCCTTTTTTTCTTAAAGTACATGTAGACGTGGGGTTTTTTTATACAGTTGTGTATAAGACACTGCAAATCAGTGTCTGTGTGCAGATAGAACACCCACTTGTATCTAACACAAGGCATTTATGAAAGCTTGCTAACACATCTGTCCATTTCTTCATTCCACAAAAACTCAGAAGATAAAGAAGCTAACAGATGGCAATAGATTTTGAAACAAAACTGTAGGCTGCTTCAATTTATTAAATAAATAAATTAAATGAGGGAAAATGTAAACTAAGTAGGTGTTTTAATTATATCTATGTTTGAACAGGAGAAGAAAATTGTTTTCTTAACAGAATACCCAAAGTTTCCTCTTATATTTGTATAGTGTTGTTAGTCTGAAGAATCTCAAAAGGCAGCAATCAAAACAAATTAATTTCATTATGTGTGACTCCTGAGTGTATGCGCAAAAGGAAGCTTGAATGTAGTCAATAGTGTTGATAACAGTACTTTAAAATTAGTAGTTGTGGTTTTCTGTTCAGTAGAATTTTTTATCAAAGTTTTGCTTTCTAAATTTTAGTATAAAATACTGCTGGAGATAATACTAATGTTAGAATGGACCATATTAGTTCCTGTTATCTGTCACAGACCTGCTTCAATCTAGGAAGTGTACTAGATTAAGCTTTCAAACTAAAAGAAAGGTAAAATTAAGGTTATTTAAGAGAAAGAGGGAACTGGCCAAAATGAAGATGACTGCCTGAGGCAACTGGCCACTTGGCAGAGCCTAAGGAGTCTTTGTGCTTTATGGTCTGAGAGATTTTCATGGGACTTGTTGTAAACATAAAAGCATTAGGAGAATTTTTAGCAAGCTACCTGTCATCATAAAGCAGCAGACAATGAGAAAGGCAATCCTTAGTGGGGCCCTGGGAGGAAGCCAGATAGCTTCTTTTGAATTGCTGAGAAGTCACTTGGATTTGTTTCCAGGGTGTTAAAAGAATGAGAATGATGAATATGTTTTTTTGTAAATAAAGAGGATTGCACCAAAATAGATGATTCAATTTTGTCTTAACAAAAACAAAAGAGCAGGTGTTGAATATTGGCCCCAAATGGTAAGACTCTTCTTTATATTTGTATTTCCTCTGTGTCTGCGCTGTAGTGTCAATTTTTTTGTCCCCTATTATAACAAACCTTCTATTGTCCAAAGCCCTGTAAGGAAGAGGTGAGTGGATTTAGGTGCAAACAAAACCCAAAATGCTTAGAAACTTGGAAGAACAGTGCTGTGAAGAGAGACTGAGAAGGTTTGAGGGTTTACAGTAAGAGCTCTTTGAGGAAAATGCAAATATTCCTCTTTAGTCACCCCTTAGATTTTCTCAGAGTTGGGAGCTATTTTAGTGGCATTGGGTAGGCAACTTTGACCCAGGTGAGTCACCTTGAACAAGGAGAGCGTAAAGGAAGTTAATCCAGAATTGTCCTTCCTTGAAATAGCAGGGAAGCAGCTCAAAATTGTAGCCTAGAAGGCAAATGTAGTTCCTCTCTATTGTGCCGCTTCTCCTTTCTACCTAAAATTCTATTCACAGTTGAATGTTAATCATGTCTTCTAAAAATTTTATCAAATCATGGTAACAATCAATGTGATTGCCTGTAAGGTATGGAACATTTGGCTACCAGTCTGTAGAAAGCTGATGTCAATATTATTGATATTCTTTCGCAAATATATCTGCTTCTACAAATGTCCAACTTCTCCTTGCAGCTATATCAAATATATATTTTTTTTCAGAGTTGATTTTTAGGTGCATTTCTGTATGCATGCTTTTGAGTAGAATCCTTCTGGATGAACGATTAGAGAGCATTGTCAGCAAGTTTGCTGATGACACAAAACTGGGAGGAGTGGTTGACACACCAGCAGGCTGTGCTGCCATTCAAAGAGACTTAGACAGGCTGGAGGGCTGGGCAGGGAAAGATCTTATGAAGTTCAATAAGGGCAAGTGTAG
>NW_009719960.1:90975-140854 GCF_000703405.1 Apaloderma vittatum | reverse complement strand
TAATTAATGAGGAATAACAATCAGTAATCAAATACTTCAATATACAGTAGAATATGGAACCTAATATATGCAAGACAAAATTTAACCATTCCAGTTACACTTTGTGGTATATTGACTGATAATTATACAGAGACATTAAGAAGATCCATTTGTAGAGGCTCTTTAAAAAATGAAGAGGTAAGATTGAAAACTCAATCATAATTTAGGAAATTTCTCTCTTCTAATGCTTAATGTCTCTACCTGAAGAGTGTTTAATTGTTGCAAATTTGCTTGTCTGTTTGAGTAATGTTAATTATTACCACCTCCTATCTTGTAAAAAGAAATAAATCGTCGTCCCAGTGACCAGGGCATTTGAACCACAACTCTGGGGAGAAAGCAGTGGATGTTGGTTTGCTCATCATACTGGGATAATAGCTGATTTCCATTGATTGCTGTTTTTAGCTATTTAAATAGCAATATCTAGGGGCCAAAGACACTGACCCAGGCAGAAATGCAGTTATACTTAATTCAGGATTTATTTTTGGGTGCAGATGGAATTAGCATACAACTTAGCCTTTGAAAGACTTATGACTTTTGGTTACATATTGCCTTCTTCCAGGTCCCATATTTCTAGTCTTTCCTAAATACTGCAACTGTGAAATGTAGTGACTGAGGCACAGTGGTGGAGAAAACACCTGAACTTTAAGATGTAGTGGATATAAAGTTCACTTGCCAGTGGTATTCTCCCTCTGGTAACATTCAGTCTATAATATAAAACAAGGTGATTGAACAGATTCACGTCTATGTAGCTGTAAGGGAGTTATGTAATAGGACAAAAGGCAAATTTATTAAGACAATGTATATTCACCAGGATGCTTTAACACTGTTATGTGACCACTCACCATACAGGATATGACATAAATTGTGTTTTCTAATGCTATTGCATCTATGTGACAAAAATGAGAAAATAGATCCAGCTAATTCTTCTTTCCTCTGTACTTCTACTTTATAGGCCTTAAAGATGGATTTAATCCATATATGTTGTGGTGATGTCATCTACGTGATGCTGAAATTTATTTTGTATGTGTAGACACACACATAAGTTTAAAATTATGCTTTTTTCATATTTTGTTTTCTAGTCTTATGTATTAGAGCTTATTGCACCCACTTCCACCCAGGTTTCTTTGACATATTTTTCTTCAGTAATTTTAATTTCTCCCAGACACCTATAATGTGAGAACATGCCCTCCATATATTGTACGTGAAACAGGACATGCTCAGAGTGCCATATACACTATCCTGTTGGATTAGAAGGAATTAATAAATTTAGTGTGAAGGGATATAATCCATATAGCTCTGTTGTGAGTTGCTTGCATTATTACGTAGGCTAAAAGCACGCTGGGTGTAGAACTAGCTGAGCATCAGGGCTCACAGTGTTGCAGGGAATGGGGCTACATCTACCTGGCAACCAGGGCCAGTTCTGTTCAATCCTTTTATCAACGATTTGAATGCGGAAGTCGAATGCACGGTTACCAAGTTTGCTGATAATACTAAACTGGGAGGTGCTGTTGACTCTCGTCAGACCAGAGGCCTTTCAGAGGGATCTGGATAGGTCAGAGTATTGGGCAGTCATCAGTGGCGTGAAAGTGAACAAGAAAAAATGATGGAATCTGCACCTGGTAACAGCAGACACAGAAAGGGACCTGGAGGTGCTGGTAGGCAGGAGGCTAGCAGGCATGTCCTCTGAGACATGCTGTGGACTTGAGGTTTGTCTAGTTTGGAGAGAAAGAGACTGAGAGGTGACCTCACTGCTCTCTACAGCTTCCTGGAGAGGGAGGTGCTGATCTCTTCTTCCTGGTACCCAGTGCCAGGACACGTAGGAATGGCTCTAAGCTGCATCCATCAGGAGACGTTCAGTCTTGCCATGAGGAAACACTTCTTTATGGAGAGAGTGGTCAACTCCTGGAAGAGGCTTCCTGGAGAGGTGGTAGATGCCCCGTGCCCATCCGTGTTGTAGGGGGCATTTGGACAATGCCCTTATTCCCATGCTTTAACTTTTGGTCAGCCCTGAAGTGGTCAGGTAGTTGGACTAGATGGTCATTGTAGATCATCCAGCTGAACTAGTCTAGTCTAGTCTAGTCTAGTGTATTCGTCTTCCTACTTCCCCCTTTCCCTAGGGCTAGATGCTGAGGAAATCTCTGGTGACATTTCTTCCCAGCCTCGCACTAGCAGAAGGCATTGAATGGGCAATCATGTCCCAGCCTAGGCATTGGCTCTTTCATGTTGTGGGAAGAAGGCCCTTATGTTCTGACAGGAGTGAGAGCTGTGGATTATATCAAGATAATTTGAGAATCTGAACAAATTTGCACAAACATGTGAAGTGTCGTTTTTGCAAAGTTTTCTGTGTTCATCCTGTTTAGCCGAGATTCCACAGGGTGGCAAAATGCCACATCTCTGACACTAGCGAGGCTCAAAGATCAAGCCCTCAGTGTGAAGCAGATTGTGCTCATCAGCTAAGTGGTTGCAGATATTTTGGAGGTGAGCAATACCTCTTCATTTCCCCATAGATTTCTTTCTCTCCTTGTATTCAGTTTTAGAAATGCCTGAGCTGTTTCCCTCAGAAAAACAGAGAGCAGAGGTCCATCTGGCCCAATACTCTTGTCTTCCAAAGAGGCCAACCATCAATGTAGGTGATTCCTGTGTAAAGGGGACAGAAAACAAACTTGTGGAAAGATATAAAGAGAGGATTGAAGAAGGCCGAAAAGGAAGCACATTGACTAGGAGCACATTGGGACTAGCTGTTGTTCAGTGGAGATGGAGGAAATTAGGACAGTCTGGACAAGGAAATTGGGACTGTCAGTTCAGAAAGAACTGTTGGTGTTTGGGGAAAGAGATAGCAGAAATGTTAACTTTGACAGGGAGCTATTTTGAGCATTGCAGGACTGACATTCATCTTGGCAGTTTTGTGAGAGCTGACCTTTCCTCTCCTTCACCCTCTTCAGCTGCTGTCGCAGTGCGTTAGTGCAGGCAGCGTGCTCATGGTGTTACCATTGTGCAGTGTTAGACCAGCTCTGATTTTCACAGGATCGTGGGGCTACGCAGTACATGTTCTGTTACCAAAGTTACCTCTGAACTGGTGTGTGGAGCAATGGTAATGTCTGAGACTGGGCTAGGATGGCATAGCCAGTGAGTTATGTTCAGGCAGAATTGGGGAAGGAAAGCATGAAGCTGGTGATTCTTGAGGTTGGTTCATTCTGGTCAGAATGAATTTAGCGTTGTTTAGGGATCCGGAGATTGGAGGCAGAGTGAGAGGGAGGCAGCGGAAGTTTTAACAGTCACTCCGACATCTTGAACTGCTTTTGTACCACGTCCTGTGCAAAGTTGAGTATGTGGCAGCAGTCTTCAGTAAATAAGATCTGGCTGTAGGATTTAAGTAAAACATTAACTGCACCATACAAATACAGGAACAAGTTATTGAAACGTCAAGCCGTGCCATATTTTCACTAATGTTTCCATGCTAGTTTTTGGAAGAAGAATGGATGTTCTGTGCTGCCAGCTTTTTCTTCTGTTTCTTCCATAAATCTGAAATGATAGTGGGGATTTTGTGCAGCCAGGCACTGCTGGTGAATGGATATTGGAAAAGAATGAGAAGCCACAGTGGTATGGAGGAAATCATGTGGTTACAGCTATCTGTAGGAAAAATAAACATCCTTTTTACCACTTCCCTACAAAAATGTTTTTGTATCTGGAAAAAATATGTAGCTAAGGTGGACAGAATACTGAAAGGAATTAACATCTATATACAAAAGATGTTGACTCATGTAAATACAGCAATTAACAAATGGCTTCATCTGAGAGGAAAAATATGTCATTACCTATGAATTTGGAAATTGAAACAAATTCATGGAAGAGAATATAACAATATGGTTGAAATTTAAGTTAAATTTCTTACAATACTCTGTACAGTCTAAATATTGACATTATGTATGTAAAGTAAAAAGAAGATAAATATATAAGCTTACTGAAACAAAACTGTAAATGGTGTTTGGCTGAGCTGAGGACTGTCCCTAGTTATGGAGCATTTTCTTTTCTAGGTTTTTGTGTGTTTGCATTCTTTCTTTAAAAAAAAAAAATTTTGTTTGCCAACCACAACCATCCTTGTCTAAAACTGTTTTTACTTTGTGTTTTTCCCATTGAGTTTCAAGAGTAGAAGTGTAAAGAGACATTTTCAGAATCACAAACTGGGGCATGCACGTTATTTAAACTTACTTATGAAAGACTTTAAAAATGTGTATTCTTGTAGCTGTTGCCAGCTCCTGATTCAGCAATGACATGAGTATGTCTCTCCAAGTGGAGCATTTTCTCAAATAACATAGCATTTTGAATGGATTTTTGATGAAAAACTGAGCAGGAGTCATTAATATTCACTTGGAACAAAAGAAGAGCTTTACTAATCTCAACTCTCACTCCATTTTTCTCTTTCTTCCAAACACTCTCTGTCATTCTGAACGCTCATTCCACTGGACTGCCCAGGGTAAAAGCAGAACAAATTCCTCATCTTTTGAACAAACACTTCTTAGATACTAAAAAAGATAAAGCTATTTATTTATCTATCTATCTATTTATTTATTTATTGAAACATTAGGACACCTGGGTATCCTGAAAGGAGGCGATAGGAAACTGAGAAACCGTGCGGGAAAACAGAGGGCTGTCCACTTAAAACTAGGATATATACTCTCTTTGGTTCTTCAAACAAGTGATGTACAAGAAGAGATTTCTGCATCTTTATGATTCTTAAATACTGGCAGACAGTATTTGGCATAATTTGACACAAAACCTGTGTATTCTCTTTCCTAATGAGCAAAGATGTGAAAACCTTTTGTTCTTTTCTGTTTAGATATGAATCAAGATGTATAATGCATATTTCAGTATATAACAGGTGATAGAGGAACATTGTTCATTCCAAATTATTTTTTCCCATGGATGGAGAATATATGAATATACTTTTTCCATACTAATAAGTACATTTATTGGTTTTGGCAGGGTACGTTCTGCAATTCAGAGTGCAATAAACTAAACCATAGTGTGGATAACACATTCTGTGAGAGAAAGAAACCTGGATTTTAGTTGTAAACTGAGATTTACTTAATGATCTCAGCTTCTATTTATATCTAACCGATTTTAAAGTTTAGCTAACTTTAGCCATTTTTCCAAGCTCTCCCCAGCTCCTAAAAAAATTAAGACAAACCATTTTTTTGACTCTGGAATACCTATGTTGGTTACACTGGTAATCAATACATATTAGCTCCTAAATCATTCCATACAACTTGCCTGGAAAGATCCCATCTCAAGGGATTTTGAAAATAAGAATTATGTTGATAATTATTTCAGCAGTTTCTTGTCTCAGTGCCTTAGATAAAATTACTAACTTGTATTAAACATGTTTTTGAAGTCTTGTATTCTTCAGGTTAGTGGGATCTGAGTGCGAGTTGTTCCAAAGCTCGCATGAAGTTAACCTGTCAATAATGAGAATAGTTAAGATTATTTTGTAATGAATTATTGAAAGCAGTTATCTTCAATTCAGGATAGTCTATAAAAGAGATCAGGTAATGTTAAACTGAGTACTGAATTTATACTAAACTTTATACTATACTGTCTTTGTACAAGTAAATATTCATGCTTTTGGCTAAAATACAGATACTGAACTTAGAGAAGAGCGAGACTATTGTTTCTTCAAACATAGTAATGTATATGCATAGCCAATTATGCAGTTTTGCGCAGGTTTAGAGTAGTTACATAGTGAGTGCTGAGCACCTGTAATATTTTCTACTATTTATGGATTCTGCATTTTTCATACATGAGAATTGGACATGGCAGAGAATTTCTGCATGTATTTAGTCTTAAACATAATTCTGATTTGGCAGAACTGGACTCTTAGGGATTACTTGCGTGGTCCTTATTGATGCAAAGATAATGGCTGTCTACATGGGATGAAATCTGTTGTTAGTATTTTTGGGGTTTTTTTTGTTTGTTTGTTTGTTTTTGTTTGTTTGGGGTTTTTTTAGAATATGAAGCTTTTTAAAACACTTCTTTCTTCCTTTTGTGGCTAATATACCAGAGATGAGTAGTGGATTAAAGCACATTATTAATCTGAGACTCCAGCAGAGTGATTTTTAATTTGTACTGGACAGAAAATCTGTGAGTAGTATCCATATTCTTGCGTTGTCTGGAAGTGATTTTACAGTAGAACAAACAAATTGTGACATAAGTTCTGTGCTTTTCAGATGAAAGCAAAGCAGCAAAGAGTGATAGACTTGAGCAGGAAGTCGAGGCAAACCAGATATTATATAAAAAAACTTAATTAAGTTCAACAAAATGCAAATTAATCTAGATTTCTATGTATGGACAAAATTCGCTTTTCTGCTTGCATAGCTTTTATCTCTATGTCTATTAAGTCATAATAGTGATAAAGATGATATTTTTGCCATTAAAATGCGGATAGAAGCAGCTTTCAGAGAAAAAGCTAATGGAAGTTTATGAAATTAAATCTTAATATTTTTGACTCAAGATTAGATAGTATCTTTAAGGTCATTAAACCTGAGTGCAGACCTAAAATAGTAATTTTCTCTGGCTTACTTATCTTTTGTTTTTATCTTACGTTTTTGTACTTAAAAATTATTATTATTTTTTTTTAAATTCTGTGAGACTCGGAATTTCTGTCCTTGAACTGATCCTCTGCTTCTTAAAAGTTGAGTCTCAGAAATTCCAGTTTCATTTCACTAGACTTGATCTTGACAAGCTAGTAATTATTTATTCTCCATTTTAAGATGATTGACAGTTTAGTATAGGGTGGTTTGTGTTGGCATTTTTGAAAGTGACAAACAACTATATAAAACTTTGATTTGGCAAATAACTACTTTTATTTTTAAAATTCTTATCTGTTGATGTCCATGACACTTAACTTACACTTTTTAAATTTTAGTCTTCTAATATGACTTTAAAAACTGCTAATCTGATAAGTGATATCTCTATCTTCCTTTACATTACTATGAAGTTATCCAAATACGCTTCAGAAAAGCTACTGGGGCTGGTACACCAGTCCATCACTGTAAAAGTTTTGATATTTAAAATGATCCACCTGCAGTTATGTTGTAAATCAAAGTCTGGTAATCTGTCTACTTACATTAAGAGGCTGAAAATTGTGGCACCCACAAAAGATATGGATACTGAGGTGAGATGTGCACAGAATGTCATTTTCAAAACTCTTGTCTCACAATGTGTATGAGCAGAGAGAGCAGAGTCTGCAGATCTGTTAGAGCGTTGTGCAGGTATTCAGCATCCTCTCTCCAAATAAGCCCTGGTCTGCCCTTTGCTTATGTGCTGTCGGAGCCCCCCACCTGAAGTCTTCAGGTCGAATTTGGAGCCTGGCTGCCACTCTTCAACTGCAGTGTATGTGCCACAAACACACTTGCTGAGAAACACAGCCGGGTGTTCAGGGAGGGGAAGGGTTATGGCCATTTCTCTATTAGTTCAGGGGTGATGGCATTCCTCTGGGAAGTCATAGATGTTGCTTCCAGCCCAACACATGGTTGAGCCCCAGGTTGAGTGATTTAGTCCAGGCTGTTATAGGAGTCCTGACAGGTGTTTTGCTGAAGTTGCACCATGGTGCGGATTAAAATGATCTCTAAGGCCCCTTTCAGCATAGGCCATTCTATGTTTCTATGATTCTGTGGCACAGATGAGAACGGGAAATGTTCATGGGCCAGAGAAGGGTCTTGGGAGGGAGTGGTGCTCTCTGGCTGAGTCCTGTGATTATCACACAGTAGGGACAGCGTGTCTCGGTTCTGGCTGCTGCTCCAAAGGCTGTTTGTGCATTTAATGATGATGAAACAGTAAGACTAAACTCATTATTAGCTTACAGCCAACATGAGATTAACATCACTTGTGCTCTGATATTGTTCTTTTTACCTCAGTTCGACTTTTAGCTGTAGAAAGTTCTAACATCTTAAAAAAACCCTGTGGGTAGCATTAGTCAAGTACTGTGCTGAACTGGATGTTAATATCCTAGGATTTAAATATAAGCTTGGGGAAGCTGAGTCTGGCATATTTTGAATGTTTACACAGAGCATATTACAGCTGTATCTTCATCTTGTGAAGAGATGGTTTAAAATTGTTAAAAGGAACGGAAATGTGTAGTTACTTCTCGGGCTGTAGAATAGCATCCATGTATGTAAGATTAGGCACTTCCCACCCCCAGGGTTTGCAGTTTTGTATTACAGATTATCGTTATTGCGTGCACTTTCCTGATGAGATTGAGGAATTTCTTTAGCTGTAGTGTAAAGCTACCAAAAATATATTTACCACAGACCTGAAGGCAAATAGAATTCTTCCAGAAGCAGCCTCAGGCTTTGGAGGTTTTTTGCTGAAAGGCAGGCTCAGACTTCCCATGACATCATCAGAGAGATAAAAAGACTAAAAGCTCTTCAAAGCTAGGCCTTAGGCCCTAACATAAATTAATTCTCTGGTGATGGTTTATGTATGTAAAAAATGAGTAAATGTTTACAAAAATGCAATTTAAATAGAACCTTACCCAACTAGACTTGACGTTAACTTTTTAATACCACCTATTCTTTTGAATTCAACGTAAAAATGTTGTAATATAGCTTTGTTTTACGCTTCAGAAGCTAAGGAATGAATGTGGTATTTTCTCTTCCTATCTGTATGCCGGGTTTTGGAGAAGTTTTCTTGCTTGTTTCAAGCCTAATAGTTACTACTCATAACTCAATAGGTATTGAAATTAATTTGCATAATAAGTAACTACACTGTTATTCTAACTCCATGCTGTACATTAACCTGGTTACTTACTAATTTTAATTTAGCATAAGATCTTAAATGAAAGACTGTCCCTTGTTCTGTTCTCCTCACGCTTTTTCCTTTCTTATTTTTTAAGTTACATCAACACTAAAATTTGTTTTAACAAACAACAAAATGTTCTAGAGAAAAACCCATCTTCAGTGCTGTAAGTAGAGTACATAATTTAAGAGTTAGTTTAAGCTGGAAATAACTTAACAGAAATATCACTGAAAAAAGAGCCAGGAAAAATCCTGCTGAGAAGCTCTATGGTAGCAGCATTAAAACTGTAGGGCTGGGAGTCCAGAAATCTTGAATCATCACAGGCTTCCTTCCTTACTGTAGAAATGCTGCTTTACTTCATGGCGTCTTGTTTTCCACCTTGTAAAACAGAATTATAGAGTGTTCATATATCATCAGGTACATAGCAGGGAGCAGTTCTGTAGAGTAGTTAATTATCCTGATTTGAATTCTCTTTACAAAATTCCAGATATTTGAAGGAGACTTAAGACAGCTTGTTCCCCAAATCAGCTGCATCTCCCAAACCTCTGGCTCTACTGTGATTGTCAGGTAGCTGTGAGTCAGTAGTATGATTCGGAGCAGGTTTTTTGGTTGGGCTGGATTAAGACCTGCTCATTGCAGGTCTTAATCCTGACTCCAGCCTCCTCCTTAAATGCTTGACAACAGTGAGAGGGCTTGGCTCACTCTGTGTTATTATCCTCTATTAGAGACTCTACCAGTATTTATAAAATGCTTTGAAATCTTATCCACAAAAGCTGTATGAGTATAAAGTAGTTATTGTTCTTTAATGTTATTAATAAGCAACAAATGATCATGCACAAAGGTGATATTTCTGAATAATTCATAGTGTACGAAACATTGCTATATTATTTCTTTTGCCTTCCTCCTCTCAGAAGGTACTTACTGTGTTATTTCACGTGGTGCAGGCATCAGCTTTCCTTGATTTGAAGAGCTATAATTCAGTGTGGTTTTAATGTGGTAATTTAGATGTACTGTGTTATATGAAGAGCAGTGTAGGGCTTAATTTTCATTATTAATTTACTGGAACTATTTTTTCCTGTAGTAATATGTGAGAGCTGACGTTTTAATAAGTATTATGGTTGTACTTTATAGATTGAGATTATGCTCACCAAGAAGTACCAATATGGAGATAACAGAAGGGTTAAATTCTGCTTATGTAATTGGAATTGCTTGTTTTCAGGGGTGACCAGGTCCCAGGAATGACTAGAAAGTAGCTGGAGTAAGGAATGCCAGTTTGTGTCCACTACTGTTTTAAGAAAACAATTCGGACTAGAAGTAAAATGAAGCAAATTATGTAACTGATAAAGCAGAACTGCCTTATCATCATTTTTTTGTGAATGATGGAGCAGAATGAAGCCAAATTAAAAATAATGCATTCTTCTGCTCACATCTGCACTGTTGCTTTGGGAAATGCTTGATCAGCTTTTTTATTTGTTCTGTGCAAGAGACATTTGCATAGGGGAAAAAGAAGTAAGCTGAAATTTGCAGCTAAACTATGGCTGGTGACTAAAGTAAAAGGTAAAGAGTTGCGTAACTTGGTTTAAAAGACTAAAAAAGTCAGATCATGAATCATTTTAATTTGCTTCAGATATTCAATTAAATCCTTTGTGACGTACATTTCTCTGAATATAAAAAGATGTTACTAAATGCAAGTCGACATTTCTAAATTAGGTGCTTGCAACTTCATCAAATGTTATAAGCAGAAATGTATTTTTCAGTGGATGATAGAAGAAGTTTTTATCATCTTGTCAGTGTTGTCATGGAAACTTGTGTGTATCATTGTTAAACATAGTGTACATAAGGATCTAACATTCCTGTGACGACTTATTGCTAGCTATTGTATTTTTAGTGTATTTTCTTCAACAGTGTAGTCAATGCTTAAGAACTTGGTAAGTTGCTCTCCTGAATTACAACC
The DNA here is from genome assembly GCF_000703405.1 of Apaloderma vittatum. Classification (NCBI taxonomy): domain Eukaryota; kingdom Metazoa; phylum Chordata; class Aves; order Trogoniformes; family Trogonidae; genus Apaloderma; species Apaloderma vittatum. The sequence goes on along the minus strand of NW_009719960.1, from coordinate 130,068 downwards.
ATGAACTCAATTATAGGATTAGGCTGTCCAGAGAGCCCTTAGCATAGGGTTCTTTGCTATAAGATTTTTTTCAGTACAAGGTTATTAACAGTTGTATTTTCAAATCCATTGTGAACTATTATGAGCACTTCAGAAATAGTATTTACTCTATTCAAGCAGACTATATTGCCACAACATCTTTTCGGAGAGAGTGAGCCATCCATCAGTCATCATAAGCTCTCTGCCTTGAAAATTACGGATATTTTCTGGATGTGCATTTTATATATTAAGTGCTTTGTCTTCAAATGCACTGTTGAATTCACAATACAGCTCTTGTATTAGTCTTGACCTGTCATGCACGGAACAGTAGGCTGAGAAGGAAGCTTGACTATGACAATCAGGAATTAAATGCTTCTGGATGCAAAGTATGTGTCAAGTGTTTTCTTGTTTAAATCTTACGATGAGCACAATTCATGGTGTAGGAAAAAAGGTACATTAGTTTGTCCAAATGAGAACTATTGAAGAATCAGTAATTTTAAGCACAATAAGGGCATTTTATGTTTTACATAATTATGGTTTTATTTTTTGTCTTTTTGAGTTTGAAGATTTATCAAAATATGCCTTCTGCATCAATTATTTATGTCTTGACCAGAAAATGAAGTTACTTGAAAGAATTTCTCAACATTGAACAGGTGACTTCTGTTAACTCAAATGTGTTCATCATTTTATTTTTTTTTTGGCCTGGCCTGTTTGATTTAATCTTTTCTGTTTTGGGGATTTTTTTGAAGACTATGCTGAAAATTGCAAGCTATAATTTTAAATAACTATCAAGAACTTACTTTCTGTTTTAATGTTATCTGTCTGTAGCAATTTGATGCAAGTTTGATTTACTTGAGAATCATATGACCACAAAATGTTCCAGCACAATAAATTTATAAAGGTTTATTTTAAAGATGTGTGTTAATTATAGCGTTTTTGCCTCCAGAGAGAGTATGACTGAAATTACGATACTAGATCTATCAAAACACAAGAAGTGCAAATATATGGAGAAGAAACTCAATTAAATACAAGTAAAATAAACCATTGTGGTTTTAGTTTCTAGAAAAATGCATTCATTAAGTGAGGGGTGTAGGCTGGTGGATGTAATTACAGCTGAAATTAAATTTATAGGAAAGGTCCAATTTTCTCTTCCTGCTCTAGGAGATTCTGTCAGTTCAGGCAGTTAAATTCAAAGTAATGCCACTTGAAAAATTCCTGGTAAGTGTACATGCCTAGACTATGTGACTAAGAAAATGTGTAGAAGAGTCTATATATATAAGCCAAATATGTATTTCTGTCATTTCAGATTACATTAAACTGTGTATGAATATGTAGTCACTAAAAGAAAGGGAGTAGCCTGAGGCAAAATAAATCTTACTTATTACTGGCCTCATGCTTTTTACCTGCAGTCATTGATAATTTTAGCCATGATTTATAGCAAGGCAAAATTTCCAAATTCTTACTTTATAATCCTGTCTCTTTCCTCCATAGGATTTAGGTTTGGATAAAATGAAAATTTGGTAAATGAAAAATTTTGACCTATTACCCAAATTTTCTGCATTTGAGGAGTCCTAGGAGGGAAGCTGTAACTTCTCTGTTGAATCCGTCTTCTGCTGAATTTGATTTTGCTTTTATGGATAACTCACACAGCAACCTGGGCAGGTTAGTTTAACTTTCAGTCATCTTCTGTAGAACAGCCTTATGAAACCTGAGCCATAGGTTACAAGGCAGAAGGAGAGCTTGGATGTGCCCCGCTCATCAGCTGCTGCAAGGGAGCGGTGTGCAGGTCGCTTGACTACTAGCGTACAGGACTAATAGCAAGGCTTCAGTTTTGCAGGAAATGAGAATAAAAGTCTTGAGTATTCCTTGTGGTAATGGCACTAGTAAGAGGTGGGGAGTGCTGAAGAGCCTCAGCTGCTATGCCCCAGAGCTGTTATCTCTAGTGGACTCCCATATACAGTTGGACGCTTGAGTAAGGAGGTAAGGGTTTTATAACTCTTGGCAAGAAAGAGAAATGCCAGAGCTATGTTGGGAAGAGTTGATTGAACAGTTGAAATGCAGTCAGATGTGACTGATTCTGGTGTCAGCTCCTGATGCATCAGCTCGTGAAGAGAGCTGTAGGAGCAGCATTTTTTTCAGGCTCTTGCTTAAACTGAAAATACTGGTGGGGTGAAAAAATTCCCCATCAAGGATTTAATTTCTTGACAAATGGAAAATCAGAAAAAAACAGGTGAAACTGTATATGCCATTCAGGGAATACCATCTCTGAGCATCTACTGTGCAAAAATAGTAGGCAGATACAAATACTGTCAAAATAATGAAGCTGAGGGTTTGGGGCTTTTTAGAAAACACTGGTATCTGAAAAAGCTGTATACTGATCTATTTCAGTGTATTGCTGCTGATCGCGGCTGAGGTTGCATCTGCATGGCACAGTCTTGTGCTCTGGTAAATACTCCCAGTTCTGAGTGGGTTAATTTCTCAGGATAATTAGCTAAAGAGTTTATTAACTCGAGCAGTGTCTTAGCTACACTGCTTCTGGTAACTAGATTAGATTGGGTATTACTGTATGAAACTAATTGTACCATACAGACATCTTAAATGCTCTGTCATCAAGATCCAGTTGGGCTAGACAATATCTCTGTAAGCATGGGTTTGCAAAAAATGTCTGTATTTATGTATTTATTAGGCAATGAAAATTGTCTGGTTTTCTGGAATTCACAAATCACTACTCTTAACATCTCATTTATATTCATCTTAAAAAATACCATTGCCACTCTCTACTTTACCGAAACCTTAAATAAAACAACTTGCATTGAATGTAAATCTTAGCTTAGAACTACAAGATATTTGCAGATTTTGAAGTGTTCTCGTTCAATGCAGTGTTAATGATGTCACATATACAAGCTTATGGATAAGCTTTTTCTCTAAATAGAACCGTCTCTTGAACTTCTTTTGTTAACTGGTATTTCATGTTCAGGGGAAGTTAAATTTGGCAGGCTGGGATCCCTCACTTCCCTTCTGTTTGTGATTGTGGTGCTGATAGCCTAACTCTGAACTTCCTTATGCGGGGCTGCTAGTAACTTCCAGTCTGATAGATGAGTATTTCTGGAAATGAGAAGTAATTGAATCTCAGTGCTTACAAGTGTCTTGTGTGCTATTTGAAAAGAGACTACCAGCTGCGTTGTGTTGAATTATTTGTACTTAGTCATGTGTGAGTATGTCCAGTGAGAACAGAAAATAACGTTTTCATTTCAGGGATGTCTATGGGTTGATTTTAACTCATTGAAAGCAGGATAATTAAAGGACTGAAACTCTACCTCTGTTCTTGCTAGGTTTTCAGTCTAGACTTGAAAGGAATATATTCATAATGTGTATATACCTCTTACTGTAATGCTGGGCAGATTTCCTGAAAATACCTTAACTGAAATCTGTATTTCTGATCTGAAATACCTTAACTTGCAGCTTGTGTGCAAGCACCCCATGAGGAACTCTGCATTGAGATTGTGACATTTCTGGTATCTTTCCTAGGACAAGCACAGTTTCTGCTGTTCTGTAAGTGGTAGAGAAATTCTTGCAGCTCAGCAGTACACGTGGATATTGCAGATCTCGGAAACCTTTTGGGGATTATGCAAAAAGGTCCCCTGTTATTATTTGTTTAGTGACAGAACTGTGTGTCACTGCTGAATCATTATGTCTAGCAGGGCCGAAATGAAATTAAGCTTTCTGGCCTAATATTTCCCAAATATATTTCTTAAAAGATTGATAAAGGGATGAGGAGATGGTGGGGATTTGGCCAGATGTGGACACAGCCGTGTGTGTTCAAAATGGGAAAGCTGCACAATTGTGCGCCTGAAACATTCACACACGGGGACAACTCGTACTTACGTGAACTTGGGCTCCTTTATACCCCTTGTTTCTTCCCCTTCTGCCTCTTCAGCAAATACGCATTTATACCAAGTAGTTGAGTAGTGTTCTGTGTCAAAAATAGCACATTGACACAATCGAAACATGACTGTAAGTGTTGGGAGATCCAGCTGTCTCCTTTTGTAGGATAAACCGTATAGTTTGCTTCTCATCTCTATCAGAAGTTCATGCACAGTGAGGGTTGTGTATAGCAAATACTGTGCTTCTGTGCACAGTTTAGACAACATACAGTTATGTTGATTTTATTGCAGCTTCTTCAATAAAATAGATTCATTCTTAAGGTTAACTTTGAACCGAGATGTGAAACATCCGTGCAGGGTAACTGGAGGTAGAAATGTGGAGCCATACAAAATTTGAATGGGTCAGTGTTGGGTACTTCCTCAAATAATCTGTTTCTCCTCTTTGGGTGCATGTTAAGATTCCTATAATGCAGTAAGAAGTTTTAATTTTGCCATGCTGTACATGCATACAAATATGTGTATAAAGAGCTTAGTAGTCTGTTGCAGTGTTTTCCTAAAATTCTGTACAACTGGATTTTGTTTAATCCGTGCTGTTTCATGCCAGAACAAATGACTACAGATTATTTCATTCTGTACAGTGGAAAATGGTCTGAAGTGTCAGTTTGGAGGCTTTGGTAAAAATGCAGGTTTTGCTGGTGAAGAATAATCTTTAATACAACATACTTCATAATTGTTTTGGGCAGGTAAAACTCAGCATTTTAACTAGGTCTTTATTCAGATTAGATTCAGTATTTTTGAAGTAGTTTTAAAAATATTTGTAAACATACACAAACATTTGCAATGCCAAACATGCCTGCTGATCCTAAATTATTTGTTACCTCTTATGGAAGTAAACAAAGCTTGTTCTTGACCTGCAGACTGCTAATAGAATCATAATGCACTTGTAAACCATGCAACTCTTTAAGTGATCGTAAGAAATTCTTACCTGGATTATATCTGGATGTATTTAATTTTCAGGCTTGCTTTATCTGACAGAATTCAGTGTTTTGAGGAAGGTGGGAAAAAAAGGGAAATGGGTTTCTGTGTCATATAGTCTCTTACTGCATCTGTTATGTGAAGATTGCCATTTTGAATAATGTATATGGGTAGTTGATACTGTGATTTTTTTCGCCTTACTCCCTTTGTGTATAGAAGTTTTTTTAATATGTTGAGTTATAGCAGCTGTCTTGCAATCCTTGTATTATTGACATTACAAAGGACATAGCATATTTGGTTGCTCAGCTATGCCTGACCAAGATCGTGTGAAAACAGGAAAAAATTAATTCTATTAGTTAAAGATCGTTCGAATAAAGTAGAATAGAATAGAACAGAATAGAATAGGAATAGAATATTTTATTTGGAAGAGACCTACAATAAGGAGCTAGTCCAACTACCTGACCACTGCGGGGCTGACCAAAGTGATCATGCTATAGAGAAAGCAGATCTTTATTATGCAGAAACCACTGTAGGAAAAACACAATTAATATATAAATTTTGGTATGTCCTGCTGCTGAAAAAGCACCAGATATAGTGTAAGCATGTTACATAGCTGAACACCTCCCTTTTCCCCACAAATCTGAACAGTTCTGACTTTGTCATTTTGACCGTATTTGCTTTTTGATGCAAAAAATAGCAAAAGATTTCCTAATACTCAGCAAGCTTTGCAGCTAGTAATAGCTCTTCTCTACTCTCTTAAATATTTTTTCAATGTCTCCACTTAAAAAATTTATTAAATGTAGGAAGGAAAAGGAAATTAGCTGTGCTGGAAGAATATAGGACTTGCAGTATTATCACAAAAAAAGCCCCAAATGAAGCCTTGATGTGACGTTTCTGTCTGGCACTTTTGTAGGTACTCGGTTGCCTTAACATACGATCCTTGAAACCATTCATGAGTCTGTTGCTCAGAAATACATTTGCTGTGGCCGTAATCTTCAAAAATGACATTATTGTGAACACTGATCTTATAAGACTAAACCATTTGTTTCCACAAGGATGAAACATCCTGAGCTCCAAAAAGTAGCCAGCATAATTTACAGATATTCCTCACCTATACAAACTAGGATTCCAGGTTTCAGCCTTAACTTCAGCCATACTAGTCTAAATCTGAACTTTATGAGGTCATATTTGGAACAGCCAGATGGAAAATCTTGAAACTTGCTGTACTATTAATGTATAAAGAATTGTGTCTCTTGATTATTATAGACTGAAAGCAGTTTCTACATTTTTTCTTTATTAATACTTTTACTCAAATTTTCAGACCTTAAGTAAGTCAAGTGATGTATTTTTTCTCTTTGAAATATTTGTTTTTCTAAGGAAATGTGTGTTTTTCAATAAGCTCTAAGGATATTGTGTTTGGACACAAGCACTTAAAAATTCTTTTAAGAGGTTTATTAAGAGCGCATACTCCTTATATTTTTGCCTGATTGCAAAGCAGTGTAGTGGTGAATCACTTTGCGAGATGAAGTTCAAAATCACGAATCTCTATAAAATGAGAAGTATACAAGTTTCTGTTTGGAAGGAAAAGTAATGTTAAAATGCTGGTTACTCTGACTGGTCCTTTAATACCTCCTTGCTTGTTTTACAGAAGCAAACACTCTGATGATAAATCCATTAAGGATATCTTTCAGTTTCATTGCATCTGGAGTCCATAACTTCATACTGAAAAAGGTTGGTTTTGAGACTGCAGAACAGTTTGTAAGGGTGAAGGAACATTCATGTTTTTGTAAATACGTAGCCATGTGTACTTGTAAGTATATAGATGTGTTTCTGTCTATATATGCACAAGTTCAACCTTCCGCTGACACAATATGGAAAGCATTGCAGAGATTTTATGTGTTTTGTGGAAAAGTAATATTTCCTGGAGAATATACTTGTAGTTACATCTACTGGAAAACGAGAATGATGTACTTCTTTTAAAAAAAAAGCTCTGTTACTGGATCAACAAAACAAATTTCTCGATAACTGGGTTTGGAGTGGTGATGCCTCGAATATTAGAACTGGTTTCCATAACCCTGGAGTCAACAATTCCTTTTTAAGCTTGTTAATTTTACTAAATTATTTATGTTATGAATTAACTGCATCACGGTATTTTAATTATGTTCATAGTAATTTTAAAAATAGTTGACTGGGATAGGTCATTTAATTATACTTTATCTGTAAGAAAGCATTAGCTCTGCTGTGACTGATAGCTTGCAAGGCCATCTGCAGTGCTTTTCAGTTCACTCACACTGAATTGTTCAGATAAAGACTGTCAAGTGCTGCCTAAATAAGGAAGGAGCTTTGGTAGAGTTAAGTGCAGTGGAGGACACAAATGAAGCGTTGATTCCAGGCACGCTGTAGGGTCTGGGCTGTTTCCTAGAGTGCTGAACCTGTTTAAAGTTTTCATTATTATTTTCTGCAAAGTATTAAAATGCGAGTGTCTGTCATTCAGGACCTCAGGGAAGATGAAAATGAGGATGAGGATGAGGAAGAAGAAAGGGTGAGTTAAACTCCAATAACTGAAAAATACTTATTTCTTTCTGTTGTTACCCTTTTAGGACAGTAAACCTGAAACTGCTTTTTTTCTTACAGGGCTTCCTCAAGCCTGTTATTGAGGATAGAAATATGGAACTGGCCCGAAAATGCAGTGAAATAATAAGTGATGTAAGTGACGGTGATTGTTTGCATCCTTACATTTACATTTCTCTTTTTTGAAGTGGGTTTACATTTACGATACATATTTTCTCAGTTATGTAAAGTGCAGCATGTGCCCATCCAAGGCTTAAATGGGAAAGCACACAAAATTATAGAAAAGCACAACCTGGTCTGGTACCTTAAATTATCAGCTGCAGAAGAATGAGCTTTTCAGAGTACTTGGATGGTATGAAGCATCAGCTCTAGGAAGGACAGTGTTCCAAAAAGTGGGTCTCAGTGGAGAGTGTCTCCCATGAGAACACTTTGGCTGATTTAATCAGAAAAATGCAGTATTTTTTCCAGTTATAGCCTAATCCTATGGAATTTGATTGGTTGGAACAGAACTGTGTGCTACTATACATAGCTATAAGGAGGGAGGATAAAAATAAAACATGATTTTTGATTGTTATCTCTTGGTCTGTAGTGATAGATGCTCAAAACTACTTAGCATATTATTATTATTATTAATTTACAGGAAGAGTACACAGAGATGCTAGAATATCTTTAAAAACTGTTTAGAGACTAAACCTTGACTTAGTCACTATAGATTTCAAAAAGCGTCGATGAGATACAAACCTTATATAAACATTATAGATTGCATCCATGACATTTTAAATTGCAGTAGGTGAAACTGCTTCAGTGTAACAACATCATATTTAACCTTGGTGAAAGTTTATTTCTGTGTCCTTGTAGGATGATGTCCCACACTGTTTGAAGAGTAACTTTGTACCTTTGTGAATGTGAATTTTAGAGTGGTATTTCTCCTGCAAGAGTGGTGTTTATTAGCAAAGGAGATGTTACTGAGGAGTGACTTGCTTTAACAACTGTTTTTCTAAAGAAACTGAGAATAATGTCTGGCTCCTGCTGTGTTGTAATCTGATACTTACATTTGGGATGTTACTGTTGAAGGTGAATGAGTATGTTGGTTTTATGAGAATACAACATACATAATCTACATTTAAGGTATAAATTATTAGGGATTATCTCTAAGAAAAGAATAGGTAACTCAGAGAAGCAGTATCTGCAATGTGTAGGTGTTACAGTGCTGGCTTAAAAGAATGACGCGACAAGGTTAAAGTTTCCTTTTTGTCCACATACCATCTAGTAATACTTCAATTTTCACAGAAAGAGTGCTGAAAATTGGATGGAGCCTTAAGAGAAGCTACCAAGATGGCTCTTTTGTAATCTCAAACTACTTTAGGAAGTAGTAGAGATTATTAATATTTTTACGGATGGTTATTTACATGTTTTCTTTGGGAGAAGAATGGCATATGCTACAAGTGCCTGTCAACTCAGGTAGAGGCCAAAATGAAAATGGGCCTGGAGCACTTATCTAACCCACAATACATTTAATGCTTCCATGCAACTTGCTTCTAAGCATGATTGCTGTTGTAAAAGGCAAAAAAACCTTGAAAAATGCTGAAGGAAGATTTTCTTTAATTGAAAAGGAATTATTATTGTGCTGTGTACCCACTAGGAATAATGTTGGCTGTGGCTGTTAATTAACTGATTAATGGAGTGGCTGTGTTTTCTCTGATTTTCTGCAGGGCCTTGGGAGCTGAGGTGAATAATTAAGCCAAGCTAGGCTTCTGAAGCCTTTAGTGGTTCAGGGATGTGGGTTTTTGCTGCAAACTTGTGATGCATTTAGCCTGCAAGTGTGTTAGATTTTTCCTTGACGTGTGTAAAGCATAATGGCAAAGTGTCATTAATGCTTTCAAAGTAGTAGTAGTATGTACAAGTTTAATTTTAATGAAGAGACACTATGTTTAAAAATGGTGTCTGAATAGGAGACCTTATTCAGTGTCCGCTGAAATCAATAGGTTGACTTGAACAGAATGTGTGTATGTATAGGGCGTGAATTTTGTTTCCCAGAATTTTTGCTGTAATTGGAATTTCTTATGACCAGTGAAGTGCTTTGTAGTGGGGAGTTCCTCACTCTGCACAATTCATTGTGGACGCCAGTGAACTGCAAGGAGTTTTTCATTCTTGCCTTTGATTTTTAACTCATTGCCATTCAGCACTTTTTGTATATGCTTTATCATAGATCCTTTTACCATGAATCTTTGTGCAAACTTCTTTTTGAGTGGGTGTATCACTGGTGTAAATCTGTACTTTTTATGTGTACAATGTCTTTACAGGGCTTACAGTTTGGCCCTAAAATGACCTTGGGACAGCAGCTGATGTCCTTGCTGACCACGAGACTGAGTGATTGTCCTTTTCTGCCAGTGGAGCTGTCAGCACAGCTTCTCCATCAGAATGCAGTGCCAGGAGTGCTCATGACTGAGATACTAGGGTTGCAATATGCTTGTCCTACATCCTTTACAGGCTTACTTGGAGCTGGGCAATATAGTTTAAAAGAAGTGTTATGGTGGCAGCCCTTAGTGTATCTGTAACTGAGCCTTGAACCGTAGGTAGGGGAAGTTGTGAAGTGCTTATGTGCTCTGGTTCTTGAAGAAATCCCCATTTTCATTTGAGGTCGGCAGATATTTGTTCTGTGGCTATGATACCCCCTGGATTGTTTCTTCCTAAGCCATTTTATTTAATCTCCCTCCATTATGCAATTTTATTCCACAGTTGTTTTCAAAACTGTCATGTGTGTTTGATTTGTGTGAATTACCTTCCTTTCCAGGCTTTTTCTTTTCTGCATTGGAATCGAGCCTGAACATTTGCTTGTATTACTTATATTTTGGTATATTTTCATCTCTTTTTCATTTTGATTGTGTGGTGTGATATTGTACATACTGTCATAAGCAGAGAGAAGAATAACTCTACAAGTAAAATAATGATTGTCCAAACTATCCTCATTCCTTCTGACAGAGAGGCAGACACTCTGCCTTCTGAAGATTCTGCTGAATTTTGGTAATGTATGGTACCAGTGATTTTTTTTCCGTGTAGCAAAAAGTAGTAATACTTGCCGTACTTGCTGGAGACTAGTAAAATACTTTATGCTTGCTTGTGCTTTCCTCTAGGTTTCTGTGGCCACAGAGAGAGGATTTTTTGTTAGATGGATCTATGGTCTGACACAGCTCTTAGTCTTATAAAATAAGAACTCTGGGGTTAGAAAGGGAATTCCTAGTGGGAAGAAGTTCCCTTTTGGCCTAACATAAAAGCTAGATAAGAAGTTTCAGGACTTTTTTGTGGCTTTTCTAGGCCTAAATGGGACTTTGAGAGATGACGGTTCTGTAATGGATCTTGATGTGATGACTGTCAACATGTTTACATCATTGACATTAAGATATCAGGAATTGTTTTTCATATATATTCATATTAAGGTTAGATTAACCTGTGCCCCTGAATACAAAGGAAAGGTGACTCCTTGGATTAAGCTCTTACAGTCAAAAAATAACCCCTTTCATTTAGCCCAGTCTCCTCCTATCTTTCCCTTGTGAAATATCTGATGGAACCGGCCGTGGGCAAGATGAATTTTCTTGGTGAGCCAGGAGGCTTCAGCCTAAAGGTTGGATGCTCTTGTTTTATAGATATGATCTTGCCATATAATATACATTAAGAAAAGAAAGCAATTTGAAGCTTACTGGTTTTGTGGTTGTCTAGGAATTTTAATGCACTTTTACTGGATAGCTGTGCTGCTGGGAAGAGTAGTTTTATGATGAGTCAGGAAGAAGAAAAGGGTCGGGAGAGAGCTGTTAAAAATTGGGCCTTTAATGAACTATTGGACTTCAAAAGTGTATCAAAAGAGCAGTGGTGGCTCCAGGCCATCATTTGCAAATTTTTCATATTATTTGGGTTTTTTTTGCAGGGCTTACCAAATCTACTCAGCCTAAATAGTGTATTTTGTGGTGAAGGGTAAGTCAGTGGAGGCAAAATTTCTTATTCAGTATTTTAGACTTTTGAATTTGTAACCTCAAACTTTGAAGAGGAATATTAGCTTTTCCACCTATTTCTTCCAGCTGTTGGTTATGTTCAGTCATAGCCAACCTCTTAAGCCTCTTGGTTATGTAATTTACAATAAATATGCTTTTTTAAGTGCAGATGTCGTGACTTCATTATACTTATCACATTTCATCTTCCATATTTCTGATTCTAAGCAATGCAGATATTTTTGTAGCAGAATAGAGTGTGTTGCATCTGAGTTTGACCATATATTTTGTTATATGTCCTCTCTAAATTGCTCACTTGGGCCTGAATGCATTTTGTAGCCTTTATGAGTTACTATGATAAATGTGAATAATAAAGGACTGAGTAGGTGGCATTAGTCCTTTACTGCTTTCAGTTATTTTGAAAGCATGACTTCTACAGCGGAATAACTTCGATTGTTTCTTCTAGTTGTGTCATGTCATCTCCCCAATTAAGAGGTACCTTAGGAAGCTTTCATGATTGATATTTTTTAATATAATTACTGTTCTGTAATTAAAATGGATGTTATTACAGCCAACACTCAGATACCTATCAGATTTATCTAAGTTGTGAGCAGTAAGATTCTCCATCTCCTCTATCAGAGTCTCGGCTTCAAAGGAGTTTCTACTGTTAGCGCCAATAAACCCAACCAGTGGACAGTCAGCTTCGTATCTTTCTCTTGTCCCTTCTCAGCCATATCACTGTGAATGAAAATAATTCTGTGAAGCCTTTTTTTAAGCTGTTCATATGCATGTATGTACACATGCTTGCAAGTATGTGCGTCCGTGTGTGCAGGTTGAACAGTAAGTACCCACTCACGTTTGCCATAAAACTGCCTTTCTTGTGTATTGCTCTGTGCCTATCCAGGAGTACGGTGTCATGCACAGGTTACATGAACCACTGGATTTGTCAGTCCTTGAATAAAATCATGACACAGAGTAATTTTACACCACTGATTCATTAAACAGTTTTTATTTGGAATGGACTTGTAATCCACAAAGGCAGGCAACGTGATTTGGTTAATGAGCTGTAGATACCTTCAGTAGTTTAAATGTGGATGAGCTCATTAGTAACCAAAATTATATACTGTGGGAAGATTATGTAGTCATCAGTTTGAGATTAATTTTGGTATTATCTAGTCTGTAGCCCCATCCTTGGAAGTGTTCAAGGTCTGGTTGGACGAGGCTTTGAGCAAGTCTGGTGGGAGGCGTCCCTGCCAGTAGCAAGAGGATTGGAACTAGATGGTCTTTAAGATCCCTTCCAACCCAAACCATGTGGTGATTTCATGATTTTTTCAGTGGACAAAAAGGTGCTGATTCTGTGTAAGCTGTCATGCTTCTCATGAATTTTCCAAGTCCCTGTAGAGCAGCATAGGCTAGAACTTGTGATATCCATTAAGGATTCAGAGAAAGGGGAAATTAAGACTGCATATTTCTATAATACTCAGATTCAGATCATATTGCCTCTGTCACTGCTTGTCAGCAAGTCTAGAGTGCATAAATGCAAGCTGCTGTTGTGCAGAATGTGAAAATGAGGTTAGAGAAATGGTAGCAGATAATAACCATGAAAGCCTAATACTAAATAATTCAATTTACATTGAACTAAACTATTTTATGTACAAAGAAAGAAACGTCACTAAAAAAAATATAAGGCTATCAATGTAAAGTGTCTGTATTTAAAACTTTAGTCCATCTGATCATAATTCACCATCTTTCTTCATGCAGTTCTCACATAATAAAGGTCCCTACACATTCACTATGTCCATAGATTTTTATTTTTCTTGCTGTCTCACTAATACAAACAGCAAATCTGACTATATCAACAGGAATGTGTGTTGTTTGCCTTTGGTTGTCTGAAAAAAACAAAACAGAACAAAAACTTGTAGGGTTTTTTTGTTGTATTTTTTCCAAATATGTCTTTTTCTTCAAAAATGGTTTCCTTTGTGCATACACATGATTTAAAAAATGGCTAAATTTAAAGTTTTTTTGGTCTTACAGAAATTCTGTGATTATTTGCATGTCATGACTGTTGGGGTGCTTTGTAGCCAGTGATTTGGCAATGGCCTTCTGAACTTATTTGTGTAACTCTTGGATTTGTGTAAGGGCATTTGGTTATGTTATACAAATTCTGTTCTCGCTCTAACTGTGTTAGAAGTTAAGTAATTTTATCTTTGAGATCAAGGATCGAGGATATCAATTATTTGATTCTCCTTTCTTTAGAGATACTAGAACATTTACAACAGCAGTGAAAATGTGCTGTAGATACAGAGAAAAATCATATAATTTCATCTTTATTATTAAAGAGTTCTGCGATTGTCACGTAGCTCTGGTACTGTGTGTGTGTATTTCCCTTAATGGGTTAACTTGATCTAGCCTGAGATATTTGCAAACCACCCAGCATAATACCCATAAATAAAATAAAATTAAAATAATGAAATAAAAATAGCCAATGTTTATTTTTCTGCATTTTAAAAAAAGAACAATTAAACTTCTTTTTTCTCCTCTTTGTAGATACACTATAAAGAAGAGTTTAAAAAATCTAAAGGCAAGTGCATATTTGTACCCGACACCCCGCAGCTAAAACATGTGAAAAGTCTCGGTGCTTTTATTTCTGAGGTAAGATCTCTAAGACTGAAGAATTCTCTTTGTTTCTTATCCTTCCTAAAAGCTCTCTCAATTGAATATAGTGGGTTTTAGCAGAGGAAGCATGGCTTATTTAAAGTAACAATTCTGTTTGAAACTGAAGTAATTCAAAGTGCTGTAGTTAGTGTGTACTTTATATACGAGTAAGAATAATTTGGAGTTATGCAACACTTTTATTTTGAGATTCCCAGATATTTTATTAATGATTCTGAGGCAGTCCTAGCTATATACTGTTTTATGGATGAATAAACTGAGGAAAAAGATTTATTGTTGCTTATTCTGCACTGATGAGGTTTGCGAATCATACCTGTGCATAGTTTCACTGCTGTGGAGAATTCACAGTCTGGTATCAAACCCAAGGAGACAAGGAAACCCCCGTGGTCGCCCCTGGCCTCCTTCAGCAAAGGGATGGAGAAGACTTCGGGTGAATGCCATCTGCAGGACGCCAGAGCACTTGCATGCGTGTGTATGCATGCACTGGCAGAGTTTTAGGTGTCTGCACTCACAGACACATGCACACACACATACGGCTGTATTGGCAGAGAATGAATGGCTGCTTCCAAAACACCAGAGCAGAATTTACCAGCTCTTCATGTCCCAGGCATAAGGTGTCATAGGATCGCGTCTCTGATTATGTCCCACAGGTGAGAACAGCAGCAGAAGCTTTTACCTGACAGAGTTGCTTTTGTAAAGGAACTGATGGTTCTGAGTGATTTTTCTGTCACTGAAGACTGAAATTCTTGGTGTCTCATTTTTTTGTGCTACATTTAGGATTATGATAAAAAACATCCTAATATCTCTGCCTGAAGTTACATTATATATATTCTATGTTCTCTTTCTGATATCCATCTGTTTGCTGTGCAACTGCATTCAGTGTAAATGCATCGGATGAATATTTGTGTTAAATTTATCTTTGTATTTTTTTAAGAGAGAGTGGCATGTCCCAAGGTAATTTTACTTTCTAAGAGACAGACTATTGTAGGCTACAAAACCACAATATAGAAAAAAGAGTATTTATCAAAACCATCTGTCTGATTCCAAAGGTAAGTTGCAAATCATTAGTCAAATATTTAGAGCTATAAACATATTTCAAAATTCTAAACCCCCTATTTTCTATGTTATCACACTGTTGAGCACTCTGCTTATTGCAGCATTACCTGAAGCCAATGGTGTGATCGATGGTTTATCTTGTAAATTACTGACCTCTAGTGTCCCATAACCTGTTTTTGCAAAACTTGAACACTGAAATTCTTAACAGCATGCCTGCTGCAGTGAAAAAGAGCCCTCTCTTTTCGGAAACAGCAACAAATGTTACAGCAAATTACTGATACATGTAATATATAGTCTCTAATTAAAAGCTGTATATTGAGTGGTGAATTAATGACATTAGGCAATATCATTTAAGATATCTTTGAAATTTATGCTTACTTTTGCAGCAATACTTGATGTTATTGCTTTATGAACTTGTAAAATTTTGATCTGAAGCAAAAACCTCACAGATTTTGAACCATTATTCTGGCCAGTCTCATAAAACCCATTTGTGAGGAATTGCTAAGTATTGAACACGGGATAAATAAAAATAATTTTAAAATGAGTCTGTAATATGGAAAGTTTAAGTAGAACTTACGGCAGATATGCTATCTTTCAATATGCTTGTCCTTTCCAGTTACATTTAATTGCTATTACTTATTAACTGGTAAAATATTTTTGGTGGTCTCTCATTGCTCTTGTTGTGCAAAACTTGGGGAAATGGAAAGAAAAGAGCTAATTTTTGGGTTTGGAGATGATTTAAAAAATAATATAAAAATAACTGCCTTGCCTTATTTTATACTTTCTCCAAAATTATTGAATTATTTAATTAGGAGATGTTTTGCCTTGCTTTGTGAATTAGACGCATCCACCTAAAGTATTTTGAAGTTATTGTGTAAAGATCTGTTTTTACTTGAAAGTTTATGACAGCATTAGATTTCTTTCCAGTTCCAACAGTCTATACCATTTCATTTAGTAGAAAAAAGAATAGGTAATATGATTTCTGTATCCTAATTTTAGTATTGTATGTCACCTTTTCCTTCCCATCTTTCCTTCCCTCTGCTCTATACTAGGTGAAGTATAAAGGAGCTGCTAAGAAAGACCTTTCCAATTCTCTTTATCAGCAGATGCCAGCCACAATTGACAGTGTTTTTGCAAAAGAATTGACACAACTTCAGAGCAAGGTACGATTTTAGAATCACAAAAATTATTTTAGATGAATTGTGTAACAGAATATGACCAATCTGAACAATACATCTGAATGGATACTTGATTGCCCGCTTGATTTATTTGTGTGATTTATCACCCAGAGTTTATCACCATAACTTAACTTCAAAAACTGCTCGCTTTTAAAATGTTGATGATCTTACTTGTTATGTTTATTAAATACAGATTTAAAAATTTCTAGTGCATTCATCAATCCGATGAAATCAATTAGAAATCCATGAATGAAATAAAGAATTATTGAATCCAGTGACATTGCACTGCATTTAAAGAACAGATGAATCTTCTATAACAACTGTTTCAATTTGAATGTTGTATTAGCTTTATAAAATGTTTGATTCTGAAGGGAAAAAATAAAATAATGACTTTTAAAGGCACTTACTGGTAGCAGTAAACGTATTTCTGATTGCCTGCATACTATACCACTCACAAGAAATTTTATAGTACTAAAAATATGAAATAAATTATGTTGAACGTAGTGTAAAACGTGCAAACAACCAGTAAAATTCTAAATTCAAGCTCAGTTGCCTCCAGGGCCTTTAAAATGTAATGCCTTTAATGTAGGCAGGTGACCCTTCACTTCCATTGGTCTCAGTGGAATTGTGAGTGTTAAGTATGTGTAATATGAATGAAGTTACAGATTTTCATTGTTACTCATGAGAATTATAGCTGATAGATGGTCTTAGGTTTCTGTCCACCTAGCATTTCCACATTATTTTTGTTATACCTTTGCTCTCTTGAAGATATTAACTTTATATAATTTAATACAGTCAGTCTGTGAAGTAAACATGTTCCTATATCCATATAATGATTGTATCTCAGTATGCATTCTTCTAATGCAGTGATTTTTTTTTTTCAAACAAGGGAAATATTCAGAACAAAAGAAATCACTGAAATCTCAGGACAGCTTGTGGAGAAATGTTTTGATTGAAAACAATTGTGTTAAGGATATATTAAGCAAATATAATAATATAAAGTATATTTTGGCTTTTTTAGTTTGAAATGAAACATATATACACTCAAGTTAAAGCCGCATAGTAGCTGAAATGTCATTAATGTGACATTTCATTGTGAAGTGAGTGATTAGAAGAATTACAGTAGAAATAAATTGGGAATTAAACTTGTATAACATTTTTAAACCATTAGCTTGATTTATAAAACATTAGATAACTAGTTTGCCACAAATTTACTCCTGGATTTGTTCCAAATGAGTACATTCTACATTAGTTTACGCAAATGAGGTTAATTAACAATGGAGATGTGGCAGAAAAGATAAATAGCTGAGACTAGAAATGAAACCATTTGATTCATCAGAAAAACCCTTTTAAGGGAAAGACTGACATTTTCATCTGGTATTTTTTGAAGGTTTTCTTCAATCATCCAACAGTCATAAAGAAAAAAATATGCATAAAGGATGAGTTATATTTAAGCAGAAACTTTTCCTGTAAAATTCATACCATCCCCTTAGGAATAGGTGCATTATAAATCGTAATCTACCATAAAACTTAAAGATACACTGACACATTTTTCGAACTTGTGGTTACTGTTGCAGTGGACCTGAATTTAATGCTACTTTGAGAGAGATCCTAGGGGATTTTCTACTGGAAAATCTTCTCTACAGTATTCAAATCTAATCCATATTGTGCCTATCACTGTGATACCCAAGTAGCTAATACAAGGATTTCACATTTCAACTGGGTCAGGATATGGCAGAAGCGATTTCTGCTGCATCTGTCTAGCTGGGATTGTGAATTTACAGGTTACCACTTCCGCAAGGGGAGACCGTGGATATGCCGTAGGAGGAGAGAAGAGCACTGGCTGGCCGTTGTGCCAACCCCCCTGTAAAAAGGCAGTTGCAGGCACAGAACTGCAGTCTGTTTCTCAGTTACAGTAAGGTGATTTCAAATAGGTGCTGATTGCCTGAGAGGAGGAAAATACATGTCCTCCTTCCCAGACGCATTAGAACAAACTTACATCTTTGACTCCCTTTTCTGCTTCTTGAATGCAAGGCTGAGCTTGAATGCTTTTAATAGCTGGATCAAGCAGGTGTTTTGTTGCTCTGGGCTGCCATGTTCTTGGCAGGATCTGTGGCCTCATCTGCCAGGCAGGTGTGTTGGGACTTGGGGGTCGTGGTGTGGAAGAAAGAGAACCGCGGGCTCTCCCTGCTAGTGCCCACTGGCACTGGACTGCTGAGGCTGTTGTGCCTCTGCCAGGTGATCTTACACAGGGTGTATCCTGGGCAAATGGGCTCTCCCGTGAGTTAATGTTGGATTCTGAAATGATGCGGCTGCACTGCTGCTGCCCAGCGGCTCCGTTTTCAGCCTACCTAGATCTAACCCAGTTTATTAATTTTATACACCGTTTCAGATCACACTCGTGATTTAGGAACTTGGAGACAACTAGGGAAAATTTCCTTTTTCTCACAAGAAGTTATTCCCTACCTACAGCTGCTGTCCTCTCCAGTGCAAACAGACTGCCATAGCACCACCCATCACTTTTGCGTGCTTTAACTGATAGGGCAATTGTCACTGACTTCAGCACAGCCAGGACCTCGTTCTGTAAGATTCAAGACATACAGTGTCAGCATTGATAGGATTTAGCCATAATGGAGAGTACAACACCCTGACAAATGTGGTTCTCAGTCGTGGAGCTTTATCCACATATCGGCTGTATTGCTTTATTCTCTATTTCCTATTCAAGATACACAGGAAGATCTAAAGTGAGACCACCTCTGCTGGTTTTTGCATAAAGCCCATGCTTGTTCCTTTATCATGTATGTAGAACTGGCATGAAGATGGAAATAAGTACCCATGGAGAAGGAAATCCATCAAAAATTTTCACAAAAAAATCATGACACTGTTTATGGGGAAAAAAATGTTTCAGGAGAATGAAGAAGAAGTTTTATAGCACATATATGAGTGGCTTTTATCAATTTCATTTTTTCCTCTACACTTAAAATTTGACTGCTGCCTTCTAAAAAATTTTCTTGGGGGTGAGCAGCCAGATTTTCCTCCCTTTTGCTTTTTTTGTCATAGCAAAGAGAACAGGAGAGAGAGCAGAAGTCCTTCCCTCCATCACTTAATTGTTCCCTCCTTGCCAGCCTACAAAGCTCTCACCAATTTCCCAGTTCTCAGTAGTGAGAAATAAAGTTGCTGAGAGCTGTCTAGGCAGGGAGCCCTCATTTTGATTTTCCTAGCAGGAAATGGAAACATTTTCTGGAAAAAATTGCAGTTTTCCTGTGGAAATTCTTTCTGAAGGAACATTTCTGATCATTGCTAGCTTTGTGCCAAGTCTTTTTCTTGTCTGAAGACCAGTGTACTGAATTCTTTCTTACGCAGAACATTTTTTTTAATAAGATGTCACAAACAATGATAAAGGTATTCAAAATTGCTTGAGGGGGAAACACTGTTGGAAAAAAGTATGTGTTTCATCACTTTCTTCATCACTTTATTTCTGCCATAAGAAGAGATTGCGCTGTTTTTCTTCTTATCTGAAAGGAGTAATCTAAAGCAAACTGAAGGCAATTTAATTTTCTCCTTTGCACAGGACAATATCTCAAATAGTAACTATATGTCAGGGTTCAACAGTATTTTCTGTTTGTTTTTAAAGTTGACGAGCCAAGTGGATGTTAAGCAATATTTCCAACTTCCAGAGAAAGTTTCAGAATTTTCCTTACTTGTGGCAAGAATCCTTTTACTTTCATATAAATTTTTTCCCTTTGATACTTTCCACTTTGAAACTATTTTTCTTGTGGTTTACTGTGTCATTTACAATCATATTGCACAGTATCAGACTGTTTTATGTAATTAATGATTTTTTATGGTATCACATCTCATGTTCAAGATTTCCTCTTTTTTGTGGTAGCAGGTACTGGTCTCTTGGACTTCTCTAGTTTTGTTTTACACAAATATATTGGATAATCTGATTCTCCGTCTAGAGATTAAAATAGCATTTACTGTGTTCTTGAATGTTTCCTCTTACAAAATCCTACACTGTGGATTTTAAGGTCAGAGCTCAGCTTACTGACTGAAAAGGGAAATACGAAAATGAAAATTTAATAGTGTTTGAAGTATTCCAAAACAGAGGGTTGGTCAGAGTTAAGTTAAAAGAGCACACAAAGCCTTCCTTAATGCAACTCCCTGTTGACACACTGGTGTACAAGAGAGATAAGAAAAATAAAAAATGAGTACTTACAAATTAGTTTGATCTGAAGTCATACCTACTTAAATAATTGCCTTATATTTCTTGAGCTAATAAATGGTGCCACTACAGAGTAAAGGTTACGTCACTGACCTATAATACTTGATCTTTCTATAGAGTATTTTCATATATAGGTTTGATAAAGAAAATGCTGTTTAGCTAAAACTTGAAAAATAATATGAAATGAGAAATAAGTGTGCACGTGCTAATGTGTAAAATAGTTGTTCTAAAACTTTTGATGAAATAATGTTCATGAACCTTTTTTTTTATGTTCCTTGGAACTGATTTACAGATCTGGGTATAGTTCTGTACTGAACTGTCCAAAACTAAACTGGATGGCTATTGAGCTCTTCCTAGCCTGTGATTGCTTCAAGGTTACTTAAATAGGTTAATAAGAATAATGTGAAAAGGTAGGGAGAACACAGCTATCAAAGAGCAAATCAAATAGTCCTACACTAAGCTAAAGAAACAGTCATATTTTCCCAAGGTAGCGGAAGCTCCATGGTAATTTCCGTTAGTTTTCTCACATTGGGAATTGATGTACTTTTGTTTCTTGATGTCTTGGTTGCATAGCCATTCGCCAACAGAAAAATATAGATGTTGAACCAGGAAAGTGGCAATATAATAACATAATCTGTAAATTGGTAGGTGACTGTACAGGTCTGCTGTTCAGAATGGTATTAACTGGGGAACATCTTAGAAGTGTCAATGTGAAGCAGGAGAAGTAACAAAACAATTTGTGGGGCATATGTTTATATAGTAATTACACTTTTGCAGGGGATTTTTTTGTTGGTGATGCTCCAATCTTAGAGATTATTTACTTTTCCAGCTGCAGGATGTAGTCACTGTAGTTAGGTTATGCACATTTTTTTGTTTCAAGTTGGGGTTTTTTGCAGAGGCCTGAACATGTTGGATTTACACTGTATAAGGAGATGACACTTTTTTAGTTTTTCCTAATTTGTTACTTTCATTTTTATAGTAGCAGTGCAAAAACCCCAAGCCTTTTTATCTTAATCTCTCAGCCTGTATATCATTTTGTAATCTGAGATAGTTAGAGCAGATATTAACATATTGCCTTGGGCGCCCCGATCTGTGACTCAGATGCAGTCTTGCTCCCTTAAACACAGATAGAACATTTTCTCACAGTTCTAGTATCCTGTCCTAAAAGAGGCTGAATCACCACCGTTGAGAGTTCCCATCTGAAAACTTTCACAGTATTCTTTTATTGCTATCAAGGATTTTAGTTTCAAATCCTTCTCCTCCTGATCGGCTTTCAATCTTATTTAGAATTTGCTGTTTTCTTGGGGATTATTTTAATGCTTACTCCTGAGAGCTATTAGAAAATGAATTTTCTTGATGCTTGCTGCTTCTTCAGGCATCAAAACCTGGTGAATTTTCTTAATGTAAGCCTAAAAGCTTCTGACAAGGATAAGTGCCACATCAGCTTTTCAGCAGTTTTAGTGTGTGAGTGTGTGTATGTGTATGTGTAACACAGCACAGTGAAAGCTGGATGAATGCCCAACATTGAGCTCAATTTCTATTATAAAAATAAATTTGTTTATAAACTCACAATCCAATTCCATTTTCCTTGACTATGTTGACAATTGAATGTAAATATTTTTCTTTCTGAATCTAGGGGCTCGTCAAAATGTGTTGCTAGTAATTTCCTAACAGTGAAAGAAATAGATGTTTGGGTTATGAGCATTTCATGTAGACCTGTTTGTGCATAAAGAAATGTGTCTGAAGGCACAAAAATATTTCTTGTCCTTTTTTTTCCTTCCTTTGTTTCTTTTTTTTTCCTGAAAACAGAAAAAAAAGAAGAAACCTGGAATAGTTACTTTGCTGATAAAATCAAGAGTATTTTGAGAAAAAAAAGGCAAAAAAGAGCTTTTGCTCATGCTTTTCTGTGTGCTGTCTTCTCACATTAAGGTTAATTTTCTGTTTCGGTTTTCTCTTTCTGTTTTGGTTTTCTCTTCTTCCCCATCTACTCGTACTTCTGTTGCAGTAACAGGCACAGAGAAATCTCTCTGTTGACTGTGCCTCATATGTCTCTGCTTCGGGTAGAAGCTGCTCTCATTTCAGGGTTCTGATTCCATTAAGGAGTTTAATTATTTATTACATTTCTTCCTGGATACAGCAAACTACAACACTAGGTTTAACCCAGACAATATTATTATACCTGCTCTGCTGAGGTCACAAAAGTATAATGTTGCTTTTTTTAGGTTCTCTATAAACAAAAACATGATGCTGAGAAAGGAACTTCAGATTATGCACATATGAAGGAGCCTCCAGATATTAAGCATGCCATGGAAGTCAGTAAATACCAGAGTGATGTAAGTACTCACCCGTCTGAAATGAGTTTCCTTGGTTTGGGTAGATACATCTATTATAGCTAGCTGAAATGAGTCGGGCTTGGAATATTTTCATATTTCATTGCTTGGTGGTTTTTACATTATTTGTTCTCTAGTAATTTGGGACATGATGTGTGTGTAAAATATGCTACAAGTAATGGTACATGTCTTTTATTCTAAACTGCAGTGGAAAGCAGTTATTGCTGTTCATTAGTAGTAATTCTTAAATGCTAGCACTTGGAAATAAAAACGCACACACAGATTCTCTGAAATTATGTCTACCTGTTTGTACTTTAGAAGTGTATAAAGCTCTTCATTTACATGAATACCAGCATGGATTCAGTGTCTTACACTGTCAACACTTGGATAGTTCTTCAGGAGGGAATGGGGGGATGTTTCTGCTCTGCTCTTGTGCACTGTTATGTATGTGGATAACTTTGTTCCTATCTTCATGAATATATATCAAATTTGTTTCAAAGAACTGTTTATGACCTATTGTACAGAATCTGAGTCATGGAGTTCATTTTGATGCCTAACATTAGTTTATGCCATTGACCATTGTGTTGTTCTTGTAGATTTTTAGCAATATTTTTAAAGTTGGAAGCTTTATTTATTTATTTGTTTGTTCACTTGCTTAGTTATTACAGCTGCTTCCTGACTTCTTTGAGTTCTTTATGTTATCACAATATAAAAGCCTAATAATAGTATTTACATTATTATTAGTGCCAAGTCAGGTTTTGATTTCATGGTTAAGCTAGCTTATGTTACCTCTGTGTGCCATTGCTGGTGGCAGAAATGCTGCCAACGTCAGCATCTTGAATGATACAAACACAACTTTGAAGAAAAGTGCATGTTAGTTTTAAGTTTTGTAAAAGCTTACGAGAAAAGTAAAGTTTAGGAGAATATTGGCTAAAATAGTGAAGTCGTTTTAAAGAGTACACAAAACCAGTAGGAACAGCTGACATGTAAGTACTTTAAAGTTACGATCCATTTCCATTCTTCTTTGGTGACCAAGTCAAGTCAGGCAAGTATGTAATTTTATAACTTGTTTCTCAGATAAACGGGATAATTATTTGCTGCTAACGGTGTAGAAAATGAAGTTTGAGTGTTCATTTTGAATTATCTTAAATTTATCCTATCTTCCCTACTGATAGTGTAACAAGCACTCTTAGATTATGTAGGCTGAAAACTAAATGTCAGTGTTAGATGTATGTCCATGTGTGCAGAATCTTGACAGCTGGCCACTGATTAAAAGGCTGCTGGAAAACTTCAGGGAAGCATTATGTCTGAAGAATAACTTTTTTTTTTTTCTTTTCTTTTCTGCTGGGAAATACCTGCTTTGGAACTCCCAGCAGTAATTTGCAACCTGCCTTGAGTGCAGAATTCCCTCTTCCTGTTAAACTTCAGCCGTCTCTGCTGTTGGAAGTATCAGGATGTCAGATTGACAGAGGGTAGGAGCTGGGAATAGGAGCTTCTCTGCCCATAAGCAAGAGATTTTTTTTTTTTTAACTAGCAGTAGCAATGATGGTGAACTGCTGGGGAGGGAAATAATGCTGGGAAGAATCTCTGTCAGAGAAAGTGGTGAGACCAGGAGGAATATGAGACAAGATTTTTAATCATATTCATAATGGTCTAAGGATTAGTAGGCTAGCATGAAACCCCTTTTACGGCTGTACATCACCTAGTAACAGTTAAGGAGAGCAGGGTAATGGTATGAGAGTAAATGGAATTCAGTTGTTTCATCTTTTTCACCCTTAAAGCAAGCAAAAAACCTCCAGAAATTAAGGCAAACATGTGAGGGAAGGATATTTTGATAAATGAGAACTTTTAATAGCACATTAAAAATAAGGAAAAAAATACGAAGGAAATTATTTTCAGCCTGAGTAAACTTCAAAAAGGCAAACAAGCATTCTGTATCCAACAGAAAGTTCTAGCCAGTTAGTTTCATCTGTTTAAGAACAGATTCTTTCTGGTTGCTCATGGGAAGCTGCAGTGCAATGAGGATATATCTTTATCACACATAAAGGAGCAAGTTATGTAAGTGCAGTTACTGTTCAGTGCAGTTACACAGCTCCTGCAGGTAATTGTTTGGGCACCATGGTGAATAGCTGCACACTTCTTGTTTTTTAAGTACAAGTTTAATTAAGAGCTGTATGGGTTTTCATCTGTGAGTCAGAGTGTGGAATAGCAAGCATCCCAAATATGGAGCAGTTGTCTTTCCAAACTACTTCAGGCTATTTGTGGAATCACAGCTTTGAAAATGCAGGGAAAAAGGAGGGAAACTACTGGGGGAATAGACGGATAAAGCTCTTTTATCCACCCCTCAGTACAGTATACCTATGGGAGTAGAGTGTGTGTTTACCTACAATGCTCTGCCAACTCAATTCAACCTTTGCATGCAGGGTTTGCGTCTAAGAGGATTAGGATGTGTTTAAGACTATTTACTCAGCCTTAAAATAAGGCTGACATTTATACTCAAATCTGTGAAATGTGCAATTTCCTTTAAAAAATAGGACTGTGTTCAACGTACAATACATTTGTGCTGACATTTTGAAACTGTCGTGCTGTAGGCCTTCACACCACTTTGAATATCATTAACATGGTCTATAAGGATGGGCTGAAGCTGCATAACAGGGAAATACTGTAAAATGTCCTGCACATTGTGATCATGTGTAAGAAAAACATTTTTCTCTTCTTCATACTTTGACTAGAGAAAATTGCTCTCAAAAAACCAAAAGTGACTTTTTTAATGATAGGGAATTTACCTGAAAAATAATTTAAATACCTCATAATTCTTGAAGGAAAGCATGTTTTTTCTGAAACAGATTATTATTCTCTATAAATTGTGTTTGTGTTTTGTGAAGTGAATGTTAATGATGTGACTTTGGCACACAAATGGATTTTTGAAAAAAGTAAAAAGTGAAGTAATCACCATCAGCATTCTGTATGTCTGTGCTTGGCTGATGTCATTTGGTTCATCTGAAAGTTTCCAAATTTGGGACTAAAATTAGGTGGTGACCCTTAAAAAACCGCTAGGTCACAAAATAATGATTTGCCTTATGAGTGGCCGAGAATGGAGAAGAAAGTAATTGGCCAGTGAAATGATGTGACAATGAAGTTTCTAAAGTAAAGAAAACATGTGTTACGTTGTGCTTTGTAGAAGCTGCACGTAGCAGTTGATGAAGGTTCTCAAAGATTTGGATCACATTTTTATCTGTTCCATGGTCCCTGGGATTTACGAACAGCAAAACAACATTAAATATTTGTGCAGCAATTTATATATTCTGCTTGGTTCAAATTACTGATTCTTCTTACAGCATTGCCTTCTATGAGATAAGAAAGTGGTATTCTGATTTTACAAATAAGGAAACTGCAATAGATTAATTTGTGGACATTTAAAAGGGAGCTTGGAACCCTAATATCTTTTCTGTTATGGCTGTATATGAAACAGTGCCACTTTAAAAATGTTAGTTGACAGTTGGGCAAACTTTTGCTATATGTATATGTACTTTGTAGTCCATATGATGTAAGTAGTGGTAATTTATAATGTTTCACTGACCATCTAAATCTGAATATTTCAGAAATCTATATTGTCTTAGAAGTAAGGGTTTTTTTCACGTTCAGGATATTGTGCAATCACAACTGCCACACAAAAAACTTTACATTCTTTCCGATAAGACCAAATCAGCAGATCTTAAACTTGATGAGCTTAAACACCATCTATAACATACCTAAATGTTGATGTTTGTTTTGATGCAAATTGTGCTAAAGTCAAGCTTCTCCTGGCTCTCTGTTCAGCATCTGCATTAGAAAAATCACCTTTCACTGACTAACTTTCTGCTGACAATGCTTGTCAACAGCAGGTCCCCCTGGACCACTTCCAACTGGTGCTGAAAATGATGTGTTTACTCCTGATGTAATTGGGACCAATCAATTTTCAAGCCTATTACGGGAAAGGATGACTGCATCAATCTGTAATGGGCCAGAAATGTGTTTGTCTCTTCTACATGAGCTGGGAAACAGTTTTCAACACCATTTGAGTGGGGATCAGAAAAGCTGTTGCCAATGATGATTGTCACCAGCTAGTCATATTCTTAGTGTTGATGGACCCCAAAGTGCAGATGAGAGAAGAGGGGGCAGAGACACAGCTGACAGGCCTTTAGTTAGTGGAGTTGCAGCTCTTAGAAAATACTAAGCAGGGACGAACAGTAGGTAAGAGACAAATTCTCTTGCAGATATGTGTGCCAGCTCCTTGCTGACTTCTCAGTGTGCATCTCAAGAGTGCAAGATTTGGTCATAGCTACTTGTACATATTTCAATAATTTATTACCTATAGCCTGGAATGATTTTGGGTTTGGAATAGGGGAGAAGACAAAAGTTCGCAGTCCTTCACACCCAGATGTGCTTGAGCCACCATGTAGCAGAAGTTTCCATTTCTTGATTGACAACCTGAGGTGTTTTGCGGCATTGTTAGAAATCTGATAACTTTGCAGCACTGTACTGCATTCCAGTGCACTGGTCTCATCATGATAGGTGAAGCATCTTCAGGACCCTCAGTTGAAATAAATAGACCGGCATGTTTATCCTCGGTGGACCTTACGCTTTTCTATAAGAGCTGGAGGTTTGGCCCTAATAAAATTAGCCCACTAATTATGAGTAAGCCCTGAATTTTCCATGTGTTGCAAAAACTACTGACATTTCGCAGTGTTTAATCGTATCTGGGATTAAAAATGAGAAATAGCTTTGGTTTAGATTATTGTTATTTTTTAAAAACTTTCAATGTAACTACTTTTTATTGTAATTTCAAATTGGAGTAGAAAACTACTTTAGATTTAGTGAGTATTTGTGATTTTTTATTTGCAACTTCAAAACTAGAGATCGTACAATTTTCTTTTCTCTTTTTTGTCCCTGCTTCTTTCTTGTTGGTATTTCCTGCTGGTTTGTTGTTTAACAAACCGTTTAGGTCTTTCACTGCTGCTTTTAAGTTGTCAGTATGTTGGTTACCTTTTCCTATGCAAAGGCCAGAATGAGTAGGTGATTTGTAGACCTGTGGTCCTCCTAAAACTGAGCAATTCTTGAGCCTTTGGTGATGTTTTTAGGTAGAGCCTGAGCAACCCTTTAAAGTGAAGATGGAGTAAGGGCATCATGTAATGCCTGGAGGTTCCAGTCAGTGTTTAAGTCTCTTGGTTAGGGACCGAACCAGCTCAGGATAAAAAATGGCCCCTTCCTTGGGTGCTTTTGCTGTTTCTTTTGTTGCTTGACCAGACTTTGTTTTCTCTTCTCCCCTCTCAGAGGCTTCTCCACTTTTGATCTTTGTGGTGCCCATGGGTGCACACACCAGGCTGGTTGCTTTGCCCTCTCTACATCTGTTCCCCTGCTCTCTTGGAATGGCTCTGGTTTTACTGTTCTAACATAGCACTATAAAAAAAAAAATCACTAGGTGGAACAGAATAGCAGCTGTGTAATAGAGGCCAGCACACTGTCCCAATGGGAAAGGGTCAGCATCCAGGGATTGAGGTTATTCAGGAAATGGGAAACGTATTTTTTCTTTCTTTGGCCTACCTCTGACAAACTACTGTTCTGCTGCATAACATTTTTATTCTCACCGGAGTATGACAAGCTGCAGAATGGAGCAAATATATATTGCAGACATTTGTAAAATGCTAGATGACTTTCCCTCAGACATAAGTAATAGGTATACTGGTTTAGGTGCAGGAAGAATAATAATTCACTCAGGGAAAGCTATAGCAATTGGCCTTGCATCTAATATAATTGGAAATGGTGAAATATAAAGGACTGTCACTGTCTTATTCCCCCCGCCTCCCTTTCCCCCTGAAATTAACCACAATCCATTATTTCATGTACTATATGATCATGTCATTTGGGAGCAATAAGTGACCACATTTCCTCAACTTTATCACCACTATTCTTGATTCTCTGTTGTTAAATTCACTCCATTCCTAATTTCTATTTTGAGCACATATGCTGGCCTTTAATTTGCAATTTACATGGATGATAGGGTGCTATTCAGAAACCTGTTTCTGCTGCCTTTGTGGTTTTCACCTCACCTCATGTGGTCATTAGGATGAACAGCGTATAATTAAGTAAATTCATGTAAAGCCCTGAATTGCAAATGCTTGTCTGTATATCTAGTTTCTTAAAAGTACAGAGGAAATCTAAACCTCACCAAAGCAAAACTTCCAGTGGTTCAAACAAGCTGTAGGAGCTGGTTTCTGTTTTCTTGGTAGGTGATACTT
The DNA here is from genome assembly GCF_000703405.1 of Apaloderma vittatum. NCBI lineage: Eukaryota > Metazoa > Chordata > Aves > Trogoniformes > Trogonidae > Apaloderma > Apaloderma vittatum. The sequence goes on along the minus strand of NW_009719960.1, from coordinate 100,897 downwards.
TGAGCTATATTAATTCTTACTTATTTATTTATTTACTTACCTAGCTATTTATTTATTTATTTATTCAGTGATTACACTTGGGTGTCACTCATTGTAGGTCAAAAATTATAAGATCTGTGGGCAAGCAGCCAACAGTAAAGCCTATTTAGCTTGTCTACTTAGCTGATGCCATATGGACTCAAAATTGCTTTCCTGTTGCCTGTAGAATATTTGCCAGAAAGTATTTTTTTCTTTTCTTTTTACAATAACATTTATACATATTATATTTATTGTTGAATTCTGCAGTTTATGGGTTCGTTACATTGGAGCCAGAGTGAAACTTTACATTGAAAATAGGAGCTAGGTGCGGAGGTTATAACTGAAGCTTGAAGCTGAGGACTTTCTTGATGTTGAAATATTATTTTGAGAGACTGATTCACTTTGTTAAACAACAGAAGAAAATCTGAAAGTCTGTCTAGTACAGAAGGAATTATTGTGATACTTTCTATTTCCTGTAGATTTTATTTTATGCTCTTTAACTTCTGCTTGAAACTTTAATTTGTCAGACACTTTTGAATACCAGGGAAGATTTTCTTAATCATTCAGAATAATTCAGTAAGACAGCTCTTGAAAACTGGCTTAGATTGGCACATGTGCTACAGCAAGGGAGAGGAAAACTACAGGCCCTGAAGAAGAAGAAGGATAACTTTAGTCTCTGATCTCTGTGATGTCCCTGAGGTCTCTGCTGTTCCTGTGATTGCTTTGCTAAATGGAGAATGTTTGGACTCTTCTACGTGTGGTTTAGCCTTCTAGGCAAAGTTTTGTGAGCCCGTTCATTATAACAGCGGCTTTCTCACAAACAGAAAGATTGTCTTGTACTCCACATGCTTGAACACTCAGCTGCCTTGTTCCCATGACTGTGTGAAGGAGCAGATAAGTGGAGTTGCGGGCAGTGGGGGATGCTGAGGTGGAGTTGTGTCACTGATTTACACACCAGCTACACGCCCGCTGCCCATTACTGAAAAAGAGGTTTGCTGTAGTAGAATTACAGTTTCTGTTCAGTGTAGCTGCAGTCCTCTAGGCTGCAGTGCTCAATATCGTAAGGGGGTTAGTTTATATTAAAAAAGGTACAGCACAGAGAAAAATGCTGTACTCTTAGAAGTCCTCTGAAATTTAATGATAAAACCTAGTATTTGCATCTTTGCATCACTTTAGTTTTCTACTATGCTTCTCAGCAAAGCAGTTTTTCATTTTAACACTGTATTTTATGCTTCTGAATTTCTTCCTTGTCCTGTTAACCTGTGTGTGGATCTTACTAAATTATCCCTGTCAAGCAGGACAGTGTTGGAGTAAAGTAGGCAGAGTTTGATGACTGAGTTGATAGGTCATTCAGAGCTTATTTGTAAACTTCAGACGTTTTTGTTTGTTTATGTTAAACAAAATGTTTTTTATTTGGCAGGTATCCTATAAGAAGGATGTGCAAGATACTCATAGGTATACTGAAGTGCTGAACAGACCAGACATAAAGATGGCAACTGAGATAACAAAGATAATAAGTGATGTATGTTCTCCTGTTACTCTATTTGTATTTTTAGACGCTTTATTTTATTTATTACAATTTTAGTCAAGGTTGTTTAGAATGCTACTGAAATTCACAAATGTCATGATCAAGATCAGAAAACCTGCAGCCCCAAGTCTGATACGGAAGCTTGATTTTAAAAAAAAACAACAAACAAAACCCAACCAAAAAAGCCACCCTTGCCTGGTATGTTACAAGCTTATGGGTTTCTTTTATTTTGATGTTGACAGTGTGACATTCACAATTACTGGTCGTTGATTGTTAAGCCTATTGAAGTTGGGTTTGTTTCAGCTTCATTCATCATAACCATTCTCAAAATAAGTCATATGCTTGTATGCTATACTGCACTTCAGAAGACCTATCAAGCCTTTTTTTCATCTCAGTACAAGAACAGTTCACATCCCAAGACTCCCCTTCCTCCTCCTGTCTCTGCCAGCAACAAGAGAGAAACGCAATTCCCCGCTGTCCTTCTGAGAGCTGTGCAAACACGCTGCTTCTTGCATGGGGGCTCTTCTCCCTGAACTCCCCTCTCAAATTCTTTGCCCTCCCACTGTGACGTCTGCTAATGGATAGGTCAAGGAGCAGTTTGAGAAGCAGCAATCTGTGATCTAGTTTAATATTTTATTGTACACAAGTCAAACAATATATGTATTAAAAGCTATGAACCAAGATTTTAAGTAACTGCTAACATTTCAGCGTGAGACTGACTAGGCACCTATGGAGAGACAGATACAAGAGACCTGAGATTTGCCTTTTGAATACTCATAATTTTCTGAATACCAAGAACTTCTGCTAAGTCTTGTGTTCGACACCTAAATTTACTAACTGCTGTTCAAATTCCTTGAAGTTAGAGTGGCTTTGGGAATTTTATTTCTGGGTCTCTTGTTATGTCCTTGCTGATTCACAGTGCCTGAGTAATGCAAGAAGCCTATTTCAGGCAATGGGTAATTTAGTTTGTGATACCGCAAAGCACCTATTGTCGATTCATCTGTGCTGTTTTCTAATGCATTGTGTAAAAAAAAAATTGCAGAAATTTGCATGGGAGGGAGTTCAGCTGGAAAGATCATGTAACATCAGCCTTGTGGGACTAATTCCATTCTATTACGCCAATGCAGCCCCACTGACATATCCAGCAAGATTGCAGTGGTAAAGCTGAGGGTGGAATTTGACCTTATGTTTCAGAACCTCCCCCCTCAGCCTAGCTTTGTTTCAACACTGTTTTCAGCTGCTACAAATAATCTTGTGTAAACTGCAGACCCTGCTGTAAGAAATGCTGAGCCACTGTAACTCATTCTGCCTTGATTGGGAGCACAATATTTCTCAGGCTTAAGCTATGGATTTCGTTAAAGTTGAATTTTCTGAATGCTATGCATTGTGTTTTACAATAAAGAAATACTATGTTGTTAAGGAGCTGAAGCCTGAGAAGGGCTTTTTTTTTGGCGCTGATTATAATAGTAGTATCAATGCAGATCACTAAATTAAACTTTTTTTACTAGCTTTAATGCTTACATTTCTCTTGATAAAACAAAAGTAAGCAACTTAATAGTGATTCATATCCATTTTTTTTTTAAGGCTAAGTACAAGAAAGGAAGGGGAGAGATGAATAAGGAGCCTGCTGTACTTGGAAGACCAGATTTTGAACATGCTAAAGGAGTTTCAAAACTGTTAAGTCAAGTAAGATTCTGTCATTCTACAATGACTTCATTCAGATATCTCATTGCTAGTAATGCAAGAAAATATTTAGATTTTTAGATTATTATCTCTAATTGCATGAAGATTATGTTCTCAAACTTTTCATATAGTATTGCAATGATAGCTAAACATAAGATTCTCAGGAAACAGAATATACATTTTTATGTAAAGGTACAATGAACTTTGACTGTTACAGCTTGTGTTTTATGGACATGGTGTGTATTTATACAGATTATCTAGGATTTCTAAAATATTAACTGTAAGTAATTTAGAGGCAAATTTTACTGGGCATTGAGTTTGAGTGGAACCTTACCCTGTGATTAATTCCACTGAAGTAACTGGGGTCTTTTGTGTAACCGCTTGCTAATGTGAGTAATGGGATCTGAATTTGGCCTGACATAGAAACCATGCACCGTCCCTCCTCCTGAAACGGAACCTTTTATGTACTGTTTTCTGTTATATATTAACCTCAAAGAATTTTTTTTTTAAAGAAGAAATTTGGAGGGATTACAAAAGGGAAGCCAAAACCACAAATATTCCCTCTTTTCCTCTTAAGATTATATAAAAAAATCTACGCATAAGACTTTGCTGCAGATCAGCCTGACATTGTGAGAAGGGATTTTTGCCTGCTGACCTGTTGGGTTTTTTTCCTCTTTCCCACCCACTCCCCCCCTTTTTTTTTTCTGGAGTAGTTCTTTAACAGTGCCTTGCATAATCCTTGCTAGTAATCCTGCCAGGCTACACTTAGAGCTTTTGTAAACCCAGGAACAAATTCTGCCCTCCTGTAGGAAGAGGATAACACCCTTTGATTGGAAAAGGCCGTGTCAGCCTTCCCAGAACTAGAAAAAACCCTCAACTATAGTAGTGTATACACTAGAACAGCCCAAAAATCAGTGTTGTGTAACAAGTACTTGTGATTGCACTTGCTAGATAGTAAACATCTTCCCTGGAACTAGGATAAGATGAGAATAATATATCATAGAGAACAAGCTGCAAAACAGTGCAGTGTCTGTTTGCAAGAGGTTGAGTTCCTTTTGCTGTCACCAAATGTTGTCCTTGGATATCTGCTACATGGTTCCCTGTTCTATACTGGACCATCATTAACTTTGAAGCATTAATACTGCACAAAGGGAAAAAGAAGAAAAGACACTAGTTTTTATTGCTTTGTTAATGATGTGTTCAGAATCAAAATTAGTTTGTGCTTTCCGAGTAGACTGCTTTCTTTCGGTTTGTATTGGACCATGTGCTCATTTCTCTGGTGATGGGCAAGTCTGCTAAGAGATTCTTTTGCGTTTAGCATCATGCAGGCTTGGAAGTCAACCTGTGCTTTCTAGGAAGAGACAGAGCAGCGTTGCTTAGATCTGGGTGTCACTTAAGGAAAGGGAGCTGCCTGTCATTCAGTAAACACCTCTAGTAGTTTTTAAAAGGCTTCATATCTAAATTTAGTGTGTGGTATCCTTTATTTCTACTCAGTGGCTGTCTACACACTCCTTTCCTTGCAGCCTGTTTCAGAATCTTGTGGGTTTGCAGCTGCCTGTTGTCACTAATGGGTCCAAAGCAGATCCCTTTCCAACAGCCCTCTCCATCTCAGTAAGGCTCATACCCTTGAGGTTGTGGCCAACAATTGCAATAATCAAAAAATACCAGCTGTATCATGGGGTCCTGCAGGTTGATGCTGAGACAGCTGCATCATAGGCTTTATCAATGCACTTTTATCTCATTTTTATTAGATGTGCTTTTCCTCTGGGGCAATGCATACTGCATCTGCAAAAACTTTAGAATAGAGTCTTTTCACTGCAAGGGACTGGGATGGCAGCAGTTCTAGTCCTTCTGCAGAAGAGAGTGTTTGATGTGCAGTTTTAACTTCTTTAGAGAGTCAGAATAGTGCAGAATAGGCTTGGATCCAAGTTTTGGGATCCTTCCTTCTCTTGTCCTCTCCTCAGTGTATGCTCTTGTGCCTGCTTGGAGAGTGTGTGATGGGCCGTGTCCTTGTAGAAAGGGAGACAGTGCTTCAGCCTGATCCTGGAGTGCGGTAGCACGGAGGCTGTGAATACCAGGCTGCTTTCAGCAGTGGGGAGGTGTGCTCGGCAATTCCCCACCTCCTCCGAAGGGAAGGCAGTGACCATGAGTTGTCTAATGCTTTTTATATATTATTTGAATCATTATAGCACTTAAACACACTGATCATAAATCAAGAGCACAGAAAAATGAAGATGACCCCTGTCTCCAAAGAGCAGGGTGATGAGGCAGGATAAGGAATGCACCTGTGCTGTAGGAGAGGAACAGCCCTAAATATGGGTCAGTCATGTCAGTCCTCTTCATGGAAGGATCATGAAGCAGGCTTGTAACAATTACAAGATCTAAAAAATAGTAAAGTTAATGATCTCTTTATTGGCTCCAGACTTTCTGGCTTTTAGGATTTTCGTTTGTTTCTCAGCAAATGGGTGCATTGTAAACTTTTTGTGCTGAAAGTTGATCATCTCTCTTAATAGCATGAATCTATAAGCTGCGACATGCAGAGAAATATTAGTTATTTGACCCTCACAGTAAATTTGCTAAGTTGACAATTCTGATGGATGTAATGGGAAGAGAAGATGATAACATGTTTTAATGTGGTGCATATGGGTGGGTAATTTAGGGAGTATAGAGAACAGGAGCAAGAAGAGGTCAGGCAGTGTGGGTGTAATGAAGGGAGAAAGCAATCAAGGCAAGCAGGAAGGCAAACAAATTGAAGAAAATAGTGTTAATGTTTGACTGGGACTCTTAAGGCTCTACAAAATCAGTACACTCTCTTCCTCCCCCCTCTTCCTTTTAAAAAAAATAAAAATTAAGAAGGCTTCTGACAACAGTAGCAGCAAAAATAATAGCTCCGAGGACTAGTGTATTTACCCACATCACGTGGTAACCCCTTTCTGTTGATTTTAAACAAATTTAAAACAGAAACTGTGATAGCCCTTGAGAAAATATGAAACTTGTCAATTTGCTGAATGTACATTGTATAATTTGCATTATTTTTTGTAAAAACAAGCTGTTATTTATGTCTTCTTTATGTCTTCTACTGAATTTTATTAGCTTTTCCAAAGAGCTGCTGATATGGAGTATTCCCCTTATGGTGTTCAATAATTGGTATTATGATGAATAATTTTAGACATTCGTATTTCATGCTGGATCTGGTGCTTATTGTTTAAAGGATAAAATTGTTAGAGGTGGAATGCTTTTCAGAATGTACCTTCTCTGAGGTTATCATTAAAAACACAAGGAGCCTAAGATTTTCTCTGTCCTTCATTACTTTAAACTCTACTAGTGCTTTTAGCAACCACTACTTTAATTTAGCTCTTTGTTCGTTACATTTCCTTCAATATCTGTGTCCTCTGACAGGTTTTTCATTTTTTTTAAATAGGTTTTCATATGGTCATGAGGAAATACTATAGATGCAAGTGTCTGCCTCATCCTGGGATACCAGTGGTTGAATGATTCAGTTTTTGCAGTTTCTTTGTAAATCTGAACAGTGGGTGATGTCATCCACTTCTGAAACTGAACACTCCCTGTGTGAACAGCTTTGAACTACAGATTTGATTATTTGATTTAGGAATGTTGCTGCAAAGCTTCAAAAGACACTGCTCTGTCCAGCTGCAATTCTGACTTTTATAGGTTTTGTGCAAGGCCGGTGAGAAGCTTGTTTATCCAGGCCTTATTTAATTCCAGTTTGGTTTCTCAGGGATGTTGTCGTTTTAAAGGCCTGCAAAGTCTGCTCTTTCTTCAACAACAATTAGCGAGCATCCTCTGTGCATTTCTTTTAAATTAACCCCCACTACATACTCTCTAAAAAAATAAATAAACTTAAGACTTTAATTAAGATGATAAGTAAGTGGCCGTCATTTAAAACCTTCATTAAAGTAAAGCTTTTGCTTAAGCATGAAATTTGTAGATGAGCTTCCACTAGCAACTGTCATTTCTACTCCCACTTCTTGTTTGCTCTTCTGCCATGTTATAGCATTGCTAAGTCCTCCCCCCCCTTCAGACGTTCTGGAAATCACTGATGAAGTATTTTTTCTTCCTTGTGTTTAATCAGAACCCTTTCTCTCAGGCATATTTTTTCCCTTTATGGTGTATTCATAACTGTGTCCTCTTCAAAAGAAGGATAAATACTGTGTGCGCTTCTTCACAGTGACTCATCCATGGGTTTGCTTTCCTCTCTTCTCCTTCTCCCACTGCATGCTTTCTTTGAAAAAGGAGAAAGAAACAGGAAAATACCGATGAAAGAGAAAGTGAATGTGTGCGTAGCTTTCAATGAGATGAATCCCCTATGGCAAGTCAGGGTTAAATTACTGCTGGAAGTGCTCCTGAGATACTGCCAGGGTCATCTGATATTATCGTGCAGCCTCTGTCTTGCCCCAGAGCGAGATGTGTGGGGGTGTTGGGGAGGAGAGAGAAGGCACTAAGCAGAGCAGCCAGAAGAGACAGCAGGGCTCAGGGATGCCAAGACATTTCTCATGGCAACAGGAACACTCACAATTTGTTTGGTGGGTATTCTCCTTAAACTTGGGACTCTCCTGCACATCAGCATCAGGACACGCAGCCCTGTGAAGACTGGGCTCACTGGCTTCCCTCATTCCTTCAATAGCAGTGATGTGATCTTAAGTGACACTAATGAGGATTTGTTACTGAAATCTCTAGATTGAAATGTATTGCTAAAAATAAGGTCTTTTAAAAATTGCATGAAATGGCTGCAGTTAGAAGGCGGTAAGCCAATTGTGAAGTGAGGTCCCTTTGGCACGGACGCTTTCACACTTAACGGGAGCATCAAGGACTATGTTGTACATTTGGTCTGTGTGCACAGTTTGTGGACGTATTTTGGCTGAGCAGAGGACAGCCAGCAGTAGGTGAGTTGATGCCCAAGGAGTAAAAGACAGTTTTGCTCACCATGCTGACTTGATCCCTGGTTTCAAAGGCTTTTTGAATCACATATTCCAGCACTGCCTGATTTCCATTAGATGGCAAGCTTTGGATACATCTTTTAAAGGAGAAAATCCCTTTGATTTATCCTTTCACTGCTCCTACAGAGTATGGATTGCCTTTGACAAAGGCAGTGTCTTTGTATTCAGATATATGCATTTGCACTTGATGCAAAGCCAAGGCAAATATCAAACAATATGAACCAGATGAATCTACCAGGAGGCAATAGATATTCTTTTCTAGAGCTAATTCGAAAGATTAGGAAGCTTATCATGTGTTCAGATAAAGTTTCTCCTTAAAATGTTTTAGAGTTCTCTTCCTTTGAAACAATAATGTAAGTGCTGGATTCATGATATATATCTTGAACGTATATGGTTAGTTTCTCTTTGGGTGACTTAGTTTTGACTTCTTATCCTGATTAATGAAATATTGGGCATCATTGCTAAATGTAACGAGGTTGTGTAAGCTAAACCACGTGGAGAGTCTTTTGAGGCAAAGAAGAAGTGAAAAGGAAAAAGGAAGTTCATCCCACAACTGAAGTTGAGAAAAAATAATTTTTGAAGGAGACTGTTTGAGGTGGTTTAACCATTTTATCAGACATCATGTGGGAATAGAGAAAAAAGGAATAAGGAAAAAGCCGTTTATTTATTTATTGCAGAGCGTGGTAAATTATAATGGATGTTGCATAGGCTCAGATACCAGGTGTCTGACTAACATTCATGAAAGCAGCATAATTCAGACTGAATTTTATTCTCCTCCATTATGCCCAGCTGTTGGAAAGAAGCAAGGCATGTGTGCAAAGTCTCCAGATGTTTGATGATCATGCACAATAAGGGGGGAAAAAGAAGGAGCTTTACTATTTGTTTAATTTCATATTTTCAGATTGTGAATTCAATTCTTCAACATCTTTTGTGGGATTTTTGTGATTTGTTTCGTATGCTGTTGCCTCAACATTTATGTATTGCTCATTTCCTCTTACATGTGGTGTTGTTCCCCCTTTTGAACAAGAAGAAAAGAGAATGAAAGTGATGTCAGACAGTCATTTAATTATGCCTTGTAACACTGCGGTGAGGTGGGCATTGCCTCCAAGAAGGGACTGTGCTGCAGAGAGATTTCTTGGGGTCTCATGGGAAATTTCTGGCAGAATTAAAAATAGACCTGGGGGCTTTGGTGACAGCCTAGCACATTGCAAGTGACACATGGACCTGGTGGTGGGAAGACAGCCGAGCGGGAAGCTAGTTTCTGACAAATATTTGAAAAATTTACAAGTGATTTATAAGTTTTACAATTTATTAATTTTCTAATTTTTTTTCATTAAAAACACTTTTAAAAGTTAATTATGAATTAAATGATTCTTGGTAAGTAGGTAATTATTGCTAGTCAAAAAATTCTGGTTTATTTGATTACTCTGCTGAGTCATATGGTTTTGTTTATGTTTCCTTTTTATAAAAACTTCAGCACCAGTAATCACACATAACAATCTTTTAAATTTTAGTAAAGTTCAGATACATAAAAATTACTTTGAAACCAGCACAAGACAGTCACAGGTGTGGCTAAACCAAGCTTCTTTAAACATCTTAATTGTAAAGATTTATGGATAAGACAATTGCCTTTAATAAGCTCTTTTGTAGTCTGAATTCTCTGTGTCTTCTTTAAGTCCTACATGTTAATATTAGATATGGTTTTTTTTGTTTTCTGGTGGAAGGTGAAATACAA
>NW_009719960.1:88023-90944 GCF_000703405.1 Apaloderma vittatum | reverse complement strand
TAAGGAAATGAAGAACCACCAGTACAATCCTCTTGACAGCGCTTCCTTCAAGCATGCACAGATTGCATCCACCTTGGCAAGTGATGTAAGTGAATTTGCTTTGTATTTTACATACATTTAGATCCTGAAAAACCTAATGTTTGTTCTCAAGCAGAATTTCTTTTTCCATCTTACAAATTACTCTGAGCAGCATCTCTGCTCTGCAGTGTGTCTGTGTAGCAGGTGTGTTGTGTTATCCATTTCTCCTCTGTTTCTGACAAAACCCCTCTCCAAGGGCCTGCAGCGTTTTCCATAACCTTTTCAGATGAGATTCATCTCACTTAACTTTGTGTGTCAGAAGGTACGACTGCTTACTCTGAGCTAATTCCCTTGTATTCAGTGCTTTTGTATTTGGGGAAGAGATAAACAGGTGTAGAAGGCAGCTCTTCTGATGTGTTGTAGATGCCCGTCTCTAGAGGAGCAAAGTGCTGACATCTCTCCAGTGGCTGTAGAGTAAGGTTGCATGAGCAGATCAGGTTTGGTTTGGATGTCTGTCTTTTCGACTTCATTAGGCCGGTTGATCTCCTGAATGGTGTTAAAAAATACAGCTGTCACTAGATTCAGCAATGAGTGCCTGCTGCTGGAGAAAACATCTATATCGAGTGATAATGCTGTTGGGATGATATATTTAGCAGTGTGTCTAATGCTAAAAGTGTGAGCTCTTCTTTGTGGACATGATCCCAGATGGCCAAGAGGCAAGCCTTCATTCTGCAATCTGGTGTTTCTAAAGTGTAGGATACCACCAAAAATGAACAGGAGAGACTGACTCTGGGAAAGGTCCAAAGAATATGTAGTTGTTTACAAATTATAAATGTTTAGTAAAAAATTCATTAAAGAAATAATTACTCTAAGAGATGTGCAAATTTAGTATTGATGATCTGAAATCTGCCTAAATCAATGAAGACCATGATACATATGTGGGGGTGACTAAAGGTGTTGATTTAAAAGACTTGTCACACAAGATGGGTAAGGTGGTTAGTTTTCTTCCTGTAGAGAAGGGCATCCAGCTGTGATAAAAGTATGAAAAAATCCTACCATAGGCTGATAAGAACTTATCCTGTGTTGCTACATTAAGTGATTATCTTTTGCCATAGGTGACTGTGTAGCTTATCTTTCCTGAAAGCAATCTTTATTAAATAAAATATCTGGGAGAACTTACCTTCAACTGTTTTACATTTTCTTTTATTATTTGGGCATTTAGTACAAATTCCTGAATCAAGATTAAAAGACCAAGAATCAACAGTGTTTAATAAACTTGAAGTACTGATGAAGATATTAATGATCTAAGGTTTTGGGGGGAAGGAGATGGGAAGAAAAAAAAAAAGAAAAAAAGAAAAAAAATTCCTTTCTAGTCTGAAAAGTCATACAAAATGTGATTTTGTTGTAAGTGTCCTTTTTGAGGAAAAGTTTGAGTATTTCACATACTTGCTCAACAGAGTGAGTCTATTGATTGTCCCATTTTCTCCAAATAGTAGTGAATGACCACCATCTAGTGGCTGGTAGAGATTGTTCAGGCAAGCACTTAAAGCTTTCTGTTTCTGGATGGCCACACTGCAATATGAAGCTGTGAATTATTATGTTAATGTTTATTTTATGTATCCTGAATTCTCTTTCCAGGTTAATTACAAGAAAGATTTGGAAAGCCTACATGATCCAGCCTCTGATCTACCCAACCTGCTATATTTAAACCATGCTTTAAATATCAGCAAAATGCATAGCGATGTAAGTTGCCTTTATAAGAATAATCTGAATAATACACGTAGTAAGCAGTGTAGTAGCAGACTGTATTGTTGTAACCATAGTAGTTGGGGGATATAGTGAAGAAAAAAAGGTCTTATAGGGAGAGATGGGTCAGTTAGATCAAATGTACTGGGTAAAAACCTCTCAGACTTCTGGTACTTGAGCATTTCTTCTTAACTGTCTGAAACCTTGTTTGGTTTTTCCTTTGATGATCAGAGCTACTTCTTTGCTTGCGTATCTGATTTTGCCCAAGATTATTGCTTTCATCTGCAAGTCTCTGTACAGAAGCTCTGTACATTATGCTGGTTTAATACTTGGACTTCTGCTGTAAACAGCCTCAAAATGCTAGACGGCTTCTCTGTCTAGCCTTTTTTTCCTCCTAAATATCGGAAGCTTCCTACACTGCATCAGGTAGTAGGCACATACTCCATTCTGCCATATAACAAGACATGCCCTTTGATGGTGCTAATGGTCTGACATAGGATAGTGATGATGGTTGAAACGGGAAGGAAGAGGTTAGAAAGCCCTGACTTCTGTGCAATGCTGAAGCTTCTCTCCTGCTCTGAAAGCACCTATTCTACATGCATGGTGCTTGTGGGCTTTTTAGCTGCATTTGTCATTTTTATTTCAGAAACCACAGAAGTGCTGCAGAACTTCTGTGGAAAGGTGTGAGTGCGTGGTGTTGGGCATGACAATTGCTCACCGTTGGCAGGAGGCAAGCACTTTCACATGCAAAGCCCTAATGGCTAGGAGCATGCTGGGTCATCTAAGTCAGCACCTGCTTGTGGAAGCTTATGTCTAAAATAAACCAGCCTTTCCATCTGTACTTGATTTTTGTGTGGCTCTTTGGTGAATTGAAGCTTGCTTTTTGGTTGTGTCCGGTATGTGAAGCTCACAGTGACAATCCCCTCACTATTACCGCACTTTTAGTGGTGGACCTGGAGTTGCTAGGCTAATGGTTGGACTCAATCTTGAAGGTCAGTTCCAGCCTAAACAATTCCATGATACCAATGCGAAGCTGTTGCACAAGTCAGTTTCCACAAGAATAAACTTCAGCAGTTAAGAGGATAGCTTGATGGGCATGTTTGGACACAAATACACTGATTTTGATGGGTCAGACTTATTGTATTTTCGTTATTTTG
>NW_009719960.1:86839-87992 GCF_000703405.1 Apaloderma vittatum | reverse complement strand
AAGAGCGTTCACAAGGTGAAACTTTCCCCTTGTATGGTATACATAGAATTACGTGAACTATGGAGACATAAAATTTAAAACTTTGATATATGTACAACAGCTAGTTTATTGTTTTGCACACTTGAAATCCGTTCTTCTTGTAGAGGCTTTGAGATGCTAACAAACTGCAAGCTAAAGAAAGGAATATAGATGTGTTTCATTTTATGGAACAGAATTAGTAAATAGGACTTAGGAGAATCTGGTGCCTGTAGTTTAGTGTAGCAAAACGTTATGTGATTTACCTAATTTGATTTTATAGAGTTACTTGGTTTAAAATTTTGTTCCATTAGTTGAGGAATGGAGTAAAAGTATGAAATCGGTATCTGTAGATGGAGATAATTTTTGGTTTTTTCCACTACAGAAGTGATTTAGCTGTGTGGCATCCATAATTATTTCCACTAGGAGGCAAACCAAGACCACCATATGTGTTCCTTTGCACTTCACATGTAAATAATAACATTTATTTTCTAGCAAACATAAGCATTTGACTTCCATATGAACAGGACAAGCATTTTTCTCTAGGAACTTACACAAGTTAATTTTTAGCATATCCTTTTTTTCATTTCACCACATTATTTTAAATTCAAATTTAGCAGTAGAACTCCTGCGTTTGGAGGCCTAAAATACAGTTTCTTCTATGCTGTTTCTCCTACAGTTATTTTAAATGGTATTTAAATGGCAAGATTTTTTTGTGAAAACATTTTTGGATATTTGTTGTTTCTGTATGAATATAAGAAATCATTTAAGCAAAACAAGGGCTTCTGTCCTTTCACCTTGGATACAGCTCAACAAATCCATCACAAAGAAAATGCAGTGTGCTTTAAAGTCAGATATATGCCATCATAATAAATGCATAATAAAATGCAGTGTTCTATCAGTGAAAGTAGATCTAGCACTTGAGGCTATGGTGTAGTGGTTAGGTATGCTGGGATGAAGGTTGGACTAGATGATCTTCAGAGGTCCCTTCCAACCCCTAACATTCTGGGATTCTGTGATTCTGTGATTAAATCAAGCACGGACCTTCAGGACAGATTACAATGAGGTATGGTTCATATTCAATCAGAAGCACCCCATGAGGAGGGTGTTGTTGCATCTAGTGCAGAAGCCAGAAAGG
>NW_009719960.1:38923-86808 GCF_000703405.1 Apaloderma vittatum | reverse complement strand
AGAGTTTCTTAACGCTTCTTAAAGTCAGACATATTTTTGAAGAAAAAAGTAAATTACTATGATGTTGCTCATTTTGAATATCGTATTTTGATTTGTGGTTACAGTTCGTGTAGAATATTCCATCATATCCCGCACTGGTTGATTGAGTAATGTGTTTGGCCATCTTAATCTGACATCTTGAAGCAAAGAAATAACTGACTCTAGAAAAAAATTTCTTGTCTAGCTGCCCTGTTTCTCCAATAGGTTAAAATTGGGAGGAGTCTTCCAAGTCAAAACCTCTACGGAGCATGGCTAAAACAGAACTTGTCTGTTGCCATGACAAACAGTCTGATCTCACATTCTCTCAGCTGTTAACAGCCTTTATTTTAATTTTCCTAGGTCAAGTACAAAGAGAATTATGAAAAATCTAAAGGCAGATCAATGTTGGAGTTTGTGGATACGCCAATGTATCAAGTTTCAAAGGAAGCTCAAAAGATGCAAAGTGAGGTTAGTAAAAAAGTGTGTTTGAACTAGTAAAATTTAGATGAACAAAGAAGCTAACAGACATCTTTTACTCAGGTTAAAAAAACATGTGAAGCAGATCGTGGAGGTTTTATGAATTGAGGATATGGTGGAATTAGTACTGAGTAGTTCTCTTTGCTATTCTGTAGCTCAGCAATTCCTTCAAATTTGTTTTTTCTCAAATGGCCGTTGGTGCTAACACTGGACATACCATGTGCAGAATTGAAAAGAAGCCCAAGAGGTCATCTAGATCAGGCATTACTAACTTTTTAAACTTTTGCCTTTTAATTCCATATTTAGTGAGGGAGGGTTCTCAGCTGGCAGCAAATGAAGCTGCAAAGCCTAGTCGGAGCCCATGCCCCAGCTAAAAGTGTTCCAGCCCGTTCAGCCTGGGGAGAACACCGAGGGGGAGGGACTGTTCTCAGGCTCCAGAACAGCAGTGGAAAGGCCATATTTTTCTAATTTTTTTTTTAAAAACTTCCAATGGTGGAGGTTTTTGACCTCCCAGGCAATCTAGTCCAGTGCTTCACCATTCATCTTGAGCAAGAGTATTTCCCTGTGTCTCCCTTGCTTCAGTTTGATTCCATTATTTTTGCTTTGTGTCATGGAAAACAGATGGTTTCAACCTCGTGGTAGAAACTTTTGTGTTTAAAACCATTATCCTGTGCACACTCTTTTCTCTACCGAGCAAACTGTTTCTTTCATAGATCAGGTTAAACGTTCTCCTTGGAAATATTATATATATATATGTATTTTTGTCTAAATTGCGTGTGCTTGTATAGATAATCTAGGTAATGAAATGAGTAATGAAGTTGCTTATTAATGTGATAGCTAATTCATGGCATGACTCATTTCTGGGTCTGTTTACCAGTGTTCTTTCTGAAATATGTTGGAAAATGCACATGCACGTATCACTACTTGTTACTTTTGCTTCAACAGAAAATGTATCGTAAGGATTTTGAAGAAGAGATCAAGGGAAGACCCTCAATGGATTTAGACAAGACCCCAGAGTTCTTGCATATAAAACAAGTGACTAACCTTCTGAAAGAGGTAGATTTTTTTTCTTTTTTTTGTTGTTGTTTTGTCATTAAGCTGTAAATGAACAATAAGCAGCATCACTACAAGCTACTGAATGCTGAACAATTTACAGTTAACTTGGTAGCTAAATGCAAAAGCAACTTCCTAAGTAAAAACTGTGGCTTATCATTTTATATTCTGAATAGTCCTGGAGTAAGAATCAATACTTTCTGAAATTTCTTTATGAACATAAGGAAATGATAAAACTCAGCACACCTGAACTGGAAAAACAGAGTAAAATGAACATATCAGATGACTCCACAGAAAATGGATCACTGGTAGGACATTCCCTCAGAGGACTGCAGTTTTGGAATTTCTTCCTCCCCTGGGCTCAAATAGCCCAAATTTGGTGACCTTCCAGGCATGCTGCTAAACACATCTGTTTAATAGGGTTTTGGAGAGGGCCTGGAGTTTTCTTTCCAGGCAGATGAAGGGGTGGAAAGAAGGATTTCTGTTGGCATTCAATTGGCAGTTTTTAATTTTGGGTAATTATTTCAGGTTTATGATAGTCTGTTGTAGTTATATGGATGCCTCGTGCTGTGTGTAGTTATTTTTAACTAATTTAATTGAAGTGCTTATCTATCATACATGTTATAGTTGAAAATAAGGAAGTCCAATATTACATAATGTAGCAGTGATATTCCATAATCTTCTTGAGGCAAATTTTGTTAGGTTTAGGCTTTTTGTATGCCCACTGTTTCTTTAAGATTCGTCTGATGTTCTTCAGTTGAATGTGGCATTATAAATAAAATAATTTTTCCCCATGACTGAGAATCCTTCTATCTTTAGTCTTTTTATATTGATATTCAAAACTGTTTTTCCTATTAGGTTTTGAGTATTGATTGGTTCTATAGATTAGGCTTACTATTTGACCAAATTTAGGAGTAACTGTATCAGCAAAATTCATAGTTAGAAATATCAGAGCTGCCAGATACCTTCAATTTGAATTTGGAGCCAACAGTACCTTGTTTATATTTATTAAGAATTGATGGTTTTGCTGTGGCCCAGATGAACAAATTAAGAATGCTAGAACCTTGAACTCAGTTCCTTTTCTAGTTCTTTAAATGGCTTATCCCAGCCCATCCTAGATTTCATACAGGTAAAGAAAAATCTTTTCCTCTCAGATATTCCTCTATGATTTAGCCTTTAATAAATGATGTATTCCAATAAACTTGGCTGTCAGCTAGACAAGTCTCAAGCTACGTCTAGCTTGTACAGGACCATTCTGTGCATACACAAAGTGATTACTGTACGCATAGTTGCTGATGTGTTGTAAATGTTCACCTTTGGAAAATTTGATGTAACTTCCCTCCATGGAGCTATCTGCATTAAGGTGGTCCCTAATTCTTACCTCCACAAGTTTTATGACTACTTACTTAAGGAGTAAACTGTGCTTGTAATCCAGAGGGGAAGAATATGAGAAAATGGAAATAGTATTTTAGTGTATAACTTCATGAATGCCGTATGATTTTATATCTGCTTTCAAGGAACAGCTTCCAAACCCAAAGATTATATAGTTCAGATTAATGAATACCTTTCAAGATTCATAAAAGTTATGAATTTTTCGGTAGTAAAGGATGTAGCTCAATGTTTTTGTGTGAAGGTTCATAATAAACTTCAGATAGATACTGTGTGAAACAAGAAGGAGAATGTGTGCTATTAAAAAAAAAAAAGTTTGATTTTTTTTTTGTCAGCTGTGTTTGAGAATTCTGCAAATGTTTCATATTTTGTAACAATAAGAACTTTCTTCTCTGGAACCACATACAACTTCTTCAGAAGAGATAAATGGATTTAATAACTCTAAAGTAAATTAATAGAACTTCTTTCCTGCTTGTTGTAGGACATGCTTCTGATGATAAAGAGAAGCTTCATTAAGAATTCCTCTTTTCATTTTATTTAAATAAAGAGCTTATACAGACATGAAGGTGTTCACTACTGCTCATGAAATTTAATGTGTGATTGGAATATAACTCCTTCTGAAAAATATTTTCCTCAATTTTGTTCTAGTCTCTTTGCTTAAAAAAGCCTAACCCCAAATCTGGAGATGAAAAGAGCACTTAAAAAACCCTTACAAAATTTAAAGATCTTGAACTTCAGTAGGCTTGCATCAGCTTTCTAGGAATGGGGAGGAGGAAAAAGAACAAAATGTCCACAGGCAGGTTCTAGTGTGTTTTTAATTTTATACCAAACATTTGAGTACTCCGGAGGGTGCAGTTGCTAAATGTTGATATATCAGACCAGTGTCTGAGGGGCACAGAAGTGATATGGTAGGAATATTGCTTCTACGTTATAATTTATGGAGCAGTCATTTTAACAAGTCCTAGTTTAGTGTTCAGCACATCCTTTTGTGATTGTGATGCCGTTAGTGAAACAGAGGTAAAAACTGCAGCAGAGCATATATTAGTCTGTAAAAGCAAAAGCTACTGCAGTTAAAATGTGTGTAGGCAGACACCTGAGGCCCCTAAACAATGTGCTAGTGCTGTATGGGAGAAGACTATTTTTTTGAGAGCACAACAGGAAAATGCATGACTGCATTAAAACCTTTCCACTTTTTCAACATTGTACCTTTTGATTTTGTAATTTCCAATTCTATTTTAACTCTGAAACCTGTGCTTCAGCTAATTCATATTTCATAGAAATTTCAAAGAAACCCTTCAGACATTTAATAAGTGACATTTATTTTCAAGATCTTGCAGATGATATTAAGTGGAGAAATCTCCATCTTTTTTCCTCTTTTTTTCATTCCTTAGAAAGAGTATAGAAAAGATTTGGAAGAAGGGATGAAAGGAAAAGGAATGACAGTGTTTGAAGATACACCAGATTTGATTAGAGTGAAAAACGCAGCTCAGATACTAAATGAGGTATGTTATACTAGTCAAGGTTATTGATGTCACAAAGTTCACTCTTCATGTTATACTCAACTGAAAATAGTTCATTTTTTTCCTTACATAATCAGAAATGAAATACATACATATTCAAACTAAGGCTATTTCTATTTTGCTAAAAAATACAGAAAAGCTATGAAAAAAACATTGTATGACAAATATTTCAGCTTTTCAGTCAATTAAAAAGTCACTGGAAACTGTCTGTGGGGTCAGTAGCTACAGAATTTAAAACTGTGTTAATTCCTCCATCTATTTTTGTGTTCAGCTAGTATAATTAATACTTTAATGGAAACAAGTTGACTGTTAATGGACTTGTAGAAATAAGTCAATGAAATAATTTTCAGGATTTTCGGAATCATGTACCTCCCATCTGAAAATAAATATTGTAATGACTGCCAGACATTTCTGGAAAATCTCTTATCCAGACAAACTATTCTACTTGTGGAAACGTTTTTCCAAAAGTAGAGTTGCTCCTGAGGAAATGGATTTTTCTTGAGCTTGCATTTTGGCCAATGCAAACAGACAGGTGGAGGCTCCTTCCAGAGTATATTTTTAGAACTGAGCTTTGTTATTAACTGTGTTGATCTGAGTTGCTCTGGATGCGCATAAGTGTGCGACTTACTCGCATTGAAGGGCTGGGAGTGGAAGTGGAAGACTCCTAGATCTGTTCACTCTCTTGAAGACAACATTGAGGATCTCGTGTGCTCAGCAAGCTCCCATGCTGGTGCAGCTGCAGCTCCTGTGGATGGGCTGGCACAGGCTGCCTGGGGAGCAGCAGTGGGGATGGAGGAGGTGGGGAGGCAAGAGGGAAGGCAAAGCTCGTGCTGCACTTCAGGGAGTCATTCTTTGTTTAATACGTGTGTGTGTTTGCACACATATACATACACAGCCCTAAGAATCAGAGGAAATGCCACGTGCAGGGCCAATCTAACCAGTGTAAAGAAGTGCAGGAATGTATAGCTGTAACCTCCAGGATTCTCTTTTTTTTTTTGTGTTTTACACAATATGATGCTGGGAGGAAACATCTGCCATTCCACCTTGAGCAGAGAGGAAGTGAAGGATGATGTACTGTCACAGGTTAACTTATACTATTTGCAAAAAAATGTTGTTTGAGAAGTATAGACTTGTTGTATCATATTTATATCCATGTTATAGTGAGACAGAGACGGAAGACTGTAAGTCTTTTTGCTCTCGTTCTTGTAAGTGATCAGACCATTGTGTTGAGTAGAAGGGTATTTCATTCTTTTTACTAACAATGTACAATCTGAAAAATTATTAACAAAAAGAAGATTTTTTTTTTATGATATATATTTATTTTGAATTTCTCATGCTCCTTATTTTCCACGGACAGAGAAAAACTAGAGTAGACAAAGAATAATTACTACTGTAGTAGCAGAAATAGCACTGCTTGAGAATATTTTAATTTTTTATTAAAAAAAGAGTATGATATTTCAGTATTACTTTTGAATATAATTTGCTGATGGACAAGAAATATATCTTTGCTTGGATAATCTGAAGATGAAATATTCATTTTTTTTCCCTGGTTATTGGCTATTAGTCATTTATGTTGTGAGGAAAAAGCAGCAATCATGGATGAGTACTGCCACTTGCCTAATGGCTGTGGTTTAGCCTGTTAAATGAACAAAGTACAACCTCCTGTTCTGAAAGTTCGCTGGAAACAATTTTGTATGGCATTAAATTTCTAACATGTAGTCTTTTCATAAATAAAATACTTTCTTAGAAGTGAAAAGTGTTATGATTAGCCTGGCACCAACTACCAGCTTATTACACTGTGTTCTGCAGAACTAAACTTCCCCTTTACTTTAGAGGGTAATTGTAGTATACTCTATAGACTGATTTCCCCCCAACCTGTGCCAAATTAAAAATTCAGTGGTAGAGTTTTGTACATTCAGTGAATATCTCCTGTATTTTTCCTCCTGTAGTTTCTTATGTGGTTTCCTGACAAAAGCTTACCAAGAGTCTTGAGAGTTGTGACTCTTAACTTGAGGTTTTTTCATTGACTCTGAAATCAGTGTTCCTGTACATGAAGGGGGCCTACAGGAAAGCTGGAGAAGGGCTTTTTACAAGGGCCTGTAGTGACAGGACAAGGGGCAAAGGCCTGAAACTGCAAGAAGGTTGATTTAGATTAGGTACTAGGAAGAAATTTTTCACCATGAGGATGGTATAGCACTGGAACAGGTTGCCCAAGGAAGTTGTGGATGCCCCATCGCTGGAGATGTTCAAGGCTGGGTTCAATGGGGCTTTGAGCAACCTGGGCTAGTGCAAGAGAGGTGTCTCCACCCACAGCAGGAGGGTTGGAACTAGAGGATCTTCATGGTTGCTTCCAACCTTAACCACTCCATGATTCTATGATCTTAAAATTGGATCTCTTGTACAAAAATCTACCTGTAACTCTCTGGCTATTGTGAATATAATGTATGAAGTTTTATCTTCACAGAAACAATACAAGAAAGACCTGGAAACAGAAATTAGGGGGAAAGGCATGCAAGTTGGTCCAGATACTCCTGAGATAAGACGAGCCAAGAAAGCTTCTGAAATTGCAAGCATGGTCAGTACCATACCTGGTGCAAGCTTTCCATTTGACAGAATGCCACAAGTTATTGTTGTTGAGAATTCCAGGTGGCGACCAGTCTAGGCAGTAGCAGTACCACACATTTCATGAAATACCTAATCCATTGAGCTGTAGTCTAAAAGTCGCATGATCAGCATGCAGGGGAAAATTAACACTTCCCAGAACTTTGACCTTTCCATCATCTTTTGCAAGTTGGTCTTGTTCCTCACCAACCAGACGTGACCTGGGCTTGTTCAGTAGCTGTAGGCCCTACTGCTTTTAGGTCTTTAGCTGCTTGTTTAGTTAGGACCAAAGAGTGAGAGAGATGCTAAAACCTTATGACTGCAGTCTTGCAAAACACAGACGAGGGAGAAAGTCTCATCTACATGTCTCTGTGAAGGGGTACCAAAGCTGCAAAGGCAGGTGTATGTGAAAGGCTATAATGGATTTGGAGTAAGCAGTCTGTTAAAAGAATTTAACTGATCAGCAGCTATAGAACAGATGTTATATAGATAGATCCTATAAAGTGAATGCTGTTGTATCAGAAGTTATTTGTTGATCGAAGAATGCTGTTCAGTGGACTCTCACAGATTAAAGTAGGAACAATTTAAGAATTTGTCCGTTAGATGTATTCCTCATGCTGCTATTTTCAGAAAGAATACAAGAAAGACTTGGAAAATGAAATTAAAGGAAAGGGAATGGAAGTGGGCATGGATACCCCTGATATACAACGAGCCAAAAAAGCTTCTGAAATTGTAAGCCAGGTGAGTACAGAATGAATCTCTTAAGATTACATTGAAAGTAAAACACAATGAGGTATTAAAAATATGAAATCTTCTCAAACATATCTGGGCTATAAGGAATCAGCAGTGCGCAGTGAAAAAATTAAAGAAGCATTTATTTCAAAGTCTGACCAACGCTATCAGAATAGCTTTGAAAACAGCACTTACAAATAACTGTAGAATTGGTTATGAGTTTTTTCCTTCTTTTTTCTTCAGAAAGAATATAAAAAGGATCTGGAAACTGAAATTATAGGAAAAGGGATGGAAGTTGGCCCATATACTCCTGAAATACAGCGCGTCAAAAGGGCTTCAGAAATAGCAAGCCAGGTAGGCATAGTTGAAAGGGTGAATGTTTTAATTCTCTATAACAATATGTGCTTGACATACGTTGCTCAAAATACTTCTTGAGCTCTGTAGAGGCTTTCATACCCATATTAAATTAATTTATATGTAGTAAAAAATCACACTGCCTGATTCTTATTTGCATTTAGGCCTGTCATGCCATGGAAATTGATTTAAATTGTTTACATCTACTTGGAGATCTTTTTACATTACCTAATGAGAAGGTTATATATCCTGCCAGCGAAGGAAAAATACATAATTTGTATGAAAATAGATTTTTTTATATATTACATATTTTCAGTGTGGGACACAGTGTTAGGTGTCTTGCACAGACAATGATAACAGTCTCACGGAGGAGAGAAGTTGAAATAATTAGAGTATGAGGATGTTGAGGCTTATCATCAATAAGCTGCTTTTGTGGCAGTTTGGATTTTCTGAGCCAAATAAAGCAGGACACAGACACTTATAAACTATTTTTCAGAAAATGTACAAAGGTGAAGCAGAGAGGATGCTCTGTAACTATTCTGCTGTCCCAGACACTCCAGAGATGGAGAGGATAAAAAATACTCAGAAAAACATCAGTTCGGTGAGTAATAGTTCTTCTCTCTTTACTTGCAACTTTTAAGATATTTTTCAGTTTAAATAGGCTCTCTTGTGCTGCAGTGTGAAATAGGGAACTTATGAGTAAATGTCCTTTGAACCATTTGCATAATTTTCCTGGCAAATGGTGTATCACTCATTTCTTTCAGGAAAAAAAAATACCCAGCTTTTCTAGGTGTGACACTGTTATTTTGAATTGCTAAACCACTTATACCACCTTGCCAAGCCACAGTTATTTTTAAATGAAGATTTTTTTTTTCTTTTTCCATCAAGACCCAGGAATTACTTTATTTAAAAGGACAAAAAGCCCAAGATTTGGTTCTGTGCATCTAAGATTTTTCATCTGTTTCCTATCATATGTACAGAACATCAAGATTCTGGTATAAAATTAAAACAGATCAGGTTTCATACATATATATATGTCTAATGGTTTTATGCTATACTGGATATATTTTTAAATTTTATGCTAAAGTTTCAGTTTGTCCCTAAATAGAAATTATAAGCTTAGATTTCTAGAATTGCCCAGTTTGGGATGCATTCTTTTCCATTTCCTTTTTGGGCCCATTAATTCTGCTGTTTGTAATTCTGACTTTGCTTGTAATATAACAGAGAAGAGGAGTAAATACAGCCTCTGGAACCAAAGGCTGTCCATGTGGTGTCTGTTTTTTTGTGGCAGACTAATAAAGCCAATAATGTGAGAGAAAAGGATGTAAGTCACTTAAATATTTTCAGTATTATTTGACACAGATGTTGTTTTTTAACTTGGAGATATTCTCAAGTTCTCCAACTCTGCATGAGTACAAGGTCAATGAGTTTCTCTCAGAGGTGTTTACCTGCAGCGATCCTGTATCACTGCACCTTCATGAGGGGAGTAAGAGCCTCTGGGGAGAGGAGAGAAGAAAAACCTCTGAGGCTGTCCTAGGCAGTGGTCTCTCCAGAAATGTATTCCAGCCACTACCGGCTCCTTTTCCTCCTTGGGATGAGAGCTACATCTTTCTCATGGGGGCTGCTGACAGGCCTGCTGGCCCCAATTTTGGATCTTGTAATCTGTTGCCTCTTGGTTTTGAACATGCTCTGGCAGCATGATGTGACAGTGGTTAGCACTGTATCACACATCGCTGTCATCCTAACATGGTATTTTGAAATTTTGTGTAACAGAGAGGGGCCAAGCTGGCATCTACAGATCTGCTTTCCTCCCTGCTTATCTTTGATAGCTTTTGATTGAGTCCTCAAATAGGTCAGGGGGTCTGGCAGTATGGACTCACTAACAGTTTGATACCGGGCACATCATAGCCTTCCACGACTTAATTAAGCTTTGACAAGCCTCTGACACATCTGAACCCCTCGCAGCCCTGTAGGCCAGACTGAATTTTCGGTGCCAAGGCTGACAATTATCCTTTTTGCTAGTGTGCTAGATAATATGAAATAAAAATACTTTGTCTTTGAGTAGACTTGTGTTTGCTATATTTTGCGATCAGCCTTTTTCTGTCTCTGAACTGGATCCTCCCAATGTAGGAAAGCAGTTCATAGCTTTGATTGAACTATCATTTTTTTCTCTCTCTACATATTAGTCTTTCAGCTTTCTGTGCAGTTTAGACTCTAAAGGTAAGTTACTTTTTTACCAAGTTAGGATATAGCCAGGAGCAGCCTCAATAGAAAAAAAAATAATGACCCCGATAGGCTCCTGATTTTTTGATTTCATCTCAAGTGTTTTTCTGCCTTAAGGGACAAAAAAGTGGCAAGCTCTGCAGATAAGATCAGTGCTGCTTTTAGCTCACTAGCTCATTTAGTAGATGATTTACAATAGGATATTTACTGCACAGTCATCTCTTTCATAGAAATATTCCTAGCTCCTACAATTTTTTACCACTCCCTCCTTGGTAGAGGAAAAAAGTGTCTTTTAGTTAAGTCCACTATGTAAATCTTTGTACCTTTTGCTGACATGTTGGTGCAGAAGAATTTGCAAGTTCTTACTCATAAACTGTCTTTGTTCTCATATGGTAAAACAAAATTCTAAATTGTTAAAGATTCTTTTTAATATTTAAAAATACATTATGGACATAACAATTCACTCTCCTTTAGAATGTTTGACAGTACTGATCACCTTAGGTTACAGAGGACTTCAAGGAGGTAGGATAAATGCATCAAAAAAGATATTTTATTTTTTAAGGTTTATTAATAGGGAAAAAAAAAGTTAAATAAATCTTGGTTTAAGACAGGCAGAAATGGTGAATGTTTCTTTTACAAACTCCAGCATCAGACTTGTTTTTACACTACCAGCCTGGAAGTAGTTACTGGAATGGTAACAGCTGTGACACCAAATACTGAAATTCAAATAAAACTTCCTCAGGAGTTTTACAGCGTGAACTGGTGCTCCATGGTTGTTTAAATTATAACCGCATTTGGAATTTGTGGAACAGTTATCTACTGTCTCTTTCAGTAACTTTGAATGATTGATTCTACTGATGCACTTTGTGTTTTGTCCTTTACGGAAACAATTGGCATAGAGAGGAGGATTACATAAACAGCATGTGTATCTTTTCAGAGGTGGTTTTTAGATGCAGTCCTCAGCTTTCTGGCTTGAACACATAAATCAGAAAGTTGAGTAACTTAGATTGTTGCTTTTTCTCTTCTGGTTATTTTGTCATGAATATTCACCTTTTTTAGTTCATTAAATTAGAAATAATAATAATATGTTTACTTCTCGGAGTATCTTAGAATCTGAAGAGTAAAAAAAAACCGATTCAAATCTTGCATGTACATACATCTTCAAATATGTTGAAATGAGTGAGATTACTTAAGGATAAAATTGCATTTCTAAACGTTTATAAATTATAATTGAAATTCTAATATCATTTCTGAAGTTAAAACTATCATTACGAAAACTTACAAATGTTTGAGATCAGCCTAAATGATGATAATAGATTGTATGGGTTACAGCTGAAAACAAACAATGTTATTATAGTTATTGATAATTAGTCTGATTTATGAAAAATTAAAGTATTTGCTTTCTCAGCAAGATTTATAGTCAGACCAATTTGGAACTTGGAAAATTGCCCAGCCCTTTTCTGAGAACTTGTACTTGCATTGCTAACAGTCTCATAATTAATTTCTCTTTTGGGGAAACGAAGGTGTTTTATAAAAAGGAAGTAGGGGCTGGCACAGCTGTAAAAGAGACTCCAGAGATTGAAAGAGTAAAGAAAAATCAACAGAATATTAGTTCGGTAAGTGCTATTCACATTAATTATTCTTATGGAGTAAATGGTATATTTTTTCCATCTTGTTTACTAAAATTCTCTGTTTTCGTATCACACATCTCATTCAAATACTGCTTCACTGGATCTCATTCAAATACTGCTTCACTGGATTTTGGAGATAGAACTCCATAGTAGTATAGTTCTTCTTTGTCCAAAGGGAGAGTTTCCAGTTGAAGCTTCACAAAAAATAGGAAAATCTTTTAACTAAATATTTGAGGAAAGAGTTTTGTCCTTCAGGAGTGAGTAACATGAAATGTACTTTGCAATATGACAGACTGAGCAGCAATTGTAATTTGCAATTTAGAAAAAATATCACATCACGGAAAAGAAAATCTGTAAAATTGCATGTATTACTCAGGGCTTGATACAGTTAGCTCTTCAAGAAGAGGAAAATTATGTCCAGACTTGAGCTATTTGAAAAGGTGGAGAGTTTATAGCTCTTTACATGCTGATGGGAAGTTGATCTGTGGATCTGATGAGACCCATTCTGAATTGATGTTGTTATCTATGGATGCCAAATGTCTTTGTCATTTCAATGGGCAGCTAAAAATAAAGTATCAAAATGAGTTTTCTGCAAGTAGAACATGCTCTTCTGATAAATACATGACAAAACTTGGATAAAAGTGGAAAATAACTGCCAGACAAGAAAACACTTGCAGCTACATTGTTCAGTTGTTTGGAGATTTTTGTTCGGAATCCTCTGGGGCCATTTTTATGCTTGTGACCTGAATTTTCTGATGATTAGATGCTTTTTAAAAATGAAAGTTTCAAATTAATGCGTAGGCATGGTACTCGATTGTATTTAAATATTAGTGTAAATCCAAATTTCAACTCTGGACACCTATTCTACTAGAATTTAATTTTTTACCAAGTAGTGTTAAATACTGCATTTCCCACCAAATTAAAGTTCAGATAAAGAGTTTCGATAACATTTTTGGAAAACCTCATATTTTCCTTGGAATTTTTCTCTGCTGCATCCATCACTTTTCAGCTTGTCATTCTGAGTCACAGTACCACCTGAAGATTCAGTGCAAGTTATCATGTGTCCTAAATCCTGAAGTACTATTTCTGGTTGAGAAGCTGTAGATTTTCCTCATTTGAACCTAAGGGTTTTTTTGTTACTGATTTTTATTTTTTTATTCTTCCTTGTCCTGTGCAATTATAGTTTTGGGGTTTTTTTTTGTAGCCACATTTGTACTGATGTTCTAGAAACAAAAACCTAATCTGTTACTGATTTGATTTCCAGTTACCACAGACACTTATTTTGAGAATAGTCACACACATGCACACTCATTAGGAGTAGTCTAATGCTTTTTCTCAATACCTTTCAAAGTGAAATGGAAAAACAATGTACAGTACTTTTGCTGTTTCAGAATTCCTAAACAGTGGTGAAGAGGGGAAATGAAAGGTGGATCAGTATGCTAGTAAACACACACGAACAAAAGCATATAAAGAGAAACACAAAATGCATTAGTAATTTAGTATTTAAGTAGCACAGCCTTTACCTTGCTAGTCTGTGTGTAGAGTTAACGTTTTACAAAAGATATTTTATTGTATTTGCATGTAGTGTACTTGAGATTACTTAAGTCTTGTAAAAGAGTAGAATGCCAAGTTTAAAGGCAATGTGCAATAAGGTTTTAAATTATATGTCAATAAGGGGGAAAATTTATTGTATAGTAAGAGGGAAATTATATTGTGTAATTTATAGAAATCTCCAAGGAAGGATAAATTACGCCAATTTTGACTGATTTAGATTTAAACATTACACATATCTTTGAATTTAGCCAGGAGGACTTAGGACAGCTTTTTGCTGAGCTGAATGAAACTATGGAATGTGAAGCACATCTACAGTGAAAAAAAGCCCCACAAACCAGAACACCAGAATAACACTCACTGTACAACCAAACCATTGCATAATGTTTTGAAAGTGATCAGATTCTTCCAGATGACATATACTGGAGACAAACATCAGGAGGATCTGTCTTTAAATCCTGAAAAACAAGGTGGTGACAGCCAAGGAGGTTGAGGTCATCTCACCTGATGTGCTGGTTGGTTGGGAAGCAGCAGTCTCCTAAACAGTTGGAGTGAAGATCTCACAGAACTTTAAAAGCAAACATCAGACCCATGAACTGTAACTGAATCTGAACGAAGAAGCTGCAAATAACTAAGGATTTTTAAAAAACTTGTTTATATTGAGGGACAGGCAGGGCTGGACACAGCACTGGGAAGAAGGCTTTTGGGGGAGATCATAATTGTGTTTTTGTTTGTGTGAAAACCTCTGTGATACTTCAGTCGACATCACAAAGCTGAGGTCTGATTAAAACTCAGGCAATGGACATTTTGAAGCATTTTAAGGACCAGTAGCAGTGCCAATTCTTAAGCTTACCTAATAGTCTCTATTAAAAGACCCTTTTTTTTCCTGGTGGTTTAGTACTTTTGCCAGTCCTAAACTGTCTGGACTGAAATTTTCCATTCCTGGTCTGTGCTTGAGGCTTTTATTTATTTATTTATTTATTTATTTATAATTTTCAGTCAAAGCAGCTTCCAAGTATGAGCTTAGAGAAAAACAAGTTATTTTGTCTGTGTTAAAAAATTTGGCATGCTTATTCTCCATATCCTGGAGAAGAGAGTTCAAAATTACCTACTAAGTGATATTTAGTACAGTGGATTTGGGAAAAAAGAGGCCAGGGGTGAGGAACCGAAAGTGTGTAAGGGCTTGGTCGAAATGAACAGGCCAAAGAGGGGGAAGGTGGGCAAAGTGATGGGCTCCTGTGCATAGATGCTTCCTTCCAGAAGAGCTGAAACAGAACCCAAAGTCTTTTAGAATCATCACTGCCTTGCTGTCAGCCTGTATCTGAGGTACCCTTTGTCAAATACTTTCCCTATCTTTAACGACGAACTCCGTGGTTTGTGCAGTCATAGAATGGCCTAGGCTGGAAGGGACCTTAGAGATCATCTAGTCCAACCTCCCTGTTTTGGGCAGGGACGCCACCTCTCGACTAGACCTGGCAACACATGGGGACCGAGCAGGAATAGAACCCACGACCTCGGTGTTGGTCCTTGTTGCCAGCACCGCTCTCAAACCACTGAGCTAACCAGCCCCCAGTCCGTCTAAAGAAACCACAAGGAACTTAAGATAAAGCCACACAAAGAAATGTACCTTTGTAGTTTTTTTAATCGTGAGAAATTGCCTCCCCAAGAGGCACCTTTAGGGAGTATAATTAAGGTCGCTAAGTCAATACTAAAAAGCAAGAACCTGATAAAAGTCCCTGTGTCTAGGCCTGATGATCCATTGCCAAAATATATGATTTTATACTTTGCCGTGGAGGCAAGCTTGCTCTGGTTTTCTGTTTTGCAAACTACAGTTCAATGGAAATTCTCATTTGAATGCAGGTGCGCTATAATGCTATGTTTTTTAAAATTTTATAGCCGTATTAGCTGTTACTTGTCTGTGCTCTCTAGTAAAAATAGTATTTTTCCTTGTCACAATTCCCTTTTTCCTCATTGCACAGCAAAATTAACTTCTGTGAAAACCCCAGATGTTTAAGTAAGGAGAAACATGGTAAAGTTCCTGAAGAAATCAGTAATTCTGTCATCAAAGCAGGATCTTAGAGCAGTTAAAGAAAAAAGCAAAATGTGTCAGTCATGGTCCACATGCACACTACTCACTAAGTAAGGGTCATTGATTACACGTAATCAATGAGGCAGAATTCTCTTGAGGAAAACAGCTTGTGGTAATAAAGATTATAAAGCACTTAAAGAGGAAGAGAATGAACTAGTGTCAAATATATTAAAAACTGTGTATGGAGCATATTTGTGCAAGGGGCAGAACTAAGGTTACATGTAATTGTACCGTTTTCTTGGTTTTGAGTCCTTGATTTTGTAGCCTTAAAATGTATTTAACAGAAGGTTTTTTTTTAATATAAAACTGTACAAATTGATTCATCATGCTGTTCCCATGTCCTTAAAGTACTTTTCCTTTCTCAAGTCTTGCTAATGAAGAATGTTTCCACAATTATGTATTACTGCACACAGAAGTATGAATGTTTGTGAGTTTTGCTGTTTTATTACAATTGTAAAGAAAAAGAAAATACGCCATATTACTGTAAAAGATGGCAAGATCTATGGGTTTTTATATTTATTTTATGGTAGCATAAGAGCTTTTCAGCTGAATGTGCTGAATACCAGACAGGTAATTAGTAACAGACAACAATACAAAGACAATGCATAGATTTGTCCAAGATGACCTTTTTGGATAACATATGTGGAAACAGAAAATATGATGCCTTTCTTTTTAGTACCATGTCCACTTAATCTTCCAATTCTTTCTCATTAAGCTGAATTTCAGTTTTGGTACATGTGGTGTATGATTGAAGAAATTCTAGTTCTGTGCATCTTTCATGTTACGGAGTGTACCATATCCAAACATACTTCTGCTTAAAAGAGGTTAAATGTGGCGAAAGCAACAGTAAATATCTGACAGCATCTTCAAAGGCATCATCCATCCAAACATCTGCACTCTCCCTGATGTGCCTGTACGTTTTTTTAGAGAATTTGAATGAGACTTTGAAGTCATCCACCCTTTTAAGACACATCTGTGAAATGTTTGATTTCTGAAATGGACTGTTAGACTCCGTAGCAAGATAACAGCGAGACTAAGTCATTGTCAGAGTGATGCAGGTCTCGGAGGAACATATGCAGCATCCGACAGCCCCGTGTGATGTGTATTCTC
This sequence comes from Apaloderma vittatum, assembly GCF_000703405.1. Lineage (NCBI taxonomy): Eukaryota > Metazoa > Chordata > Aves > Trogoniformes > Trogonidae > Apaloderma > Apaloderma vittatum. The sequence goes on along the minus strand of NW_009719960.1, from coordinate 70,060 downwards.
ACTGTAAGAGTTGTAGGCTTGTTATATGCACTCACTGCTGCATTGTGTCAAACAAGATACATTGGATACCCTAGCAGCCTATTTCAAAAATTAAATATAACTTCCTTTACAGGTCAGTAGTGTTGGTAGGTGTGGTCTATCTGTGCAGTACATGTAAGGGAGAGATTACAAGATGTTTGTTGTGTTTTTGTGCTTGTCTGTGTTTTCTTTAAATTGCTAATGTTTTGTAATATTTATTCTGCAGATTAAATACAAGGAAGAAATTCAGCATGCGACAGCTATTTCTGATCCCCCAGAACTAAGGAGAGTGAAGGAAAACCAGAAGAATATTAGCAACGTGCGCCCCATTTTCAGCATTTGCACACTTACCTTTACTGTATTAAATGTGTTTGTGCCTCAGTGGATATGTCTGTGCTTTTTGTGCTATTTCCTATTTGTCCACAAAGACTAATTTAATCAGCTAACGGTAAAATGATAACTCCTTACCCTTGCACTTTGATTAACATCAATGAGAGTGAAATATTCCTGTTGAAGTATCAATTGTCTGGTCTGAAATAGAGGAACTGCAAGAGGGTGAGTACTAAATATCATGTTGAAAGATGCGGGTACTTATGAAGGAATGGTATTTTCCATCCAAACACAGAGCGCTCTTTAATGATGTCTAACACAGTTGTATTTCTGTTACTCAGAAGTCTCCGTGTAATACCTTCTGCTGTGTTTGCTGTAGGTTCAGTACAAAGAACAACTCTGCAAAGCTACACCTGTGAGTGTCACCCCTGAGATGGAAAGAGTCAAGAGGAATCAAGAGAATGTCAGCATGGGAAGTTGCTCTTGTTTAATACTTTGTATAATTTTTTGGATATAGAGGATGAGTACAAAATTCTGTTTCCAGAAGCTGTACCTTTTCTTTAGTTAGATGCAGGCTCAGTAATGCAATTACTTGAAAACCCTCTTTTAGGGAGCAATTGTGAAAAGCCGTTGCTTGATTTGGGAAATGGCATCACGTATCCAGTTTTTTGTTTTCCTTTGCTTTGTAAAAAAAGTGTCTATAGTTGTACTCAGACTCTAGATCTCTTACCTGTCTCTTTCTGAGAGAGTTGAGTATTTAATAGCTGACATAGCCACTGGAAAGTCATGCTGTTCACAGTAGTGCAGAGAGGAAGGCAAAGACTTTTGGAGTGCATTGCTGCCTTCCTGCATTGTTGAAATTGTACCCCATTAATGAAACCTTGAGAAATCTCCTTCACTGGGAACTGCCATCTGCAGCAGTATTTCATGGAGCTACGAATAGTGACACTGTTTCCCTGGGGTGCTTTCTATCATGTTCCCCGAATTAATAATTTAGTTAAAATTTTCAAGAATACTGTCCATCTAACTTAAGTGTATGCTGTTTATTCTTGGACTTATAGCAATAAATCTAGCTCTCCTGAAATGCACGCTATTCTAACAAACCTGTTTTCCCAAGTGATCCAAGCCAGTCTGTAGTTCTACTCACATAATTGTTTATCTTTCACCAATTTCTGTGTTGTGCAAGTTTCATTGGGAAGATTAAATTCTCTTTCATGTCACTGGAATAGCTTTGGGCAAAGATTCTTTAACTTCAGTTGTTTCTAGAAACATCAAGTCTTGAAATAATCATTTCATCTTTACAAATGTCAGTTTGCAAGTTTAATCCATTTGATAGCTTACCATAATTTATATAAAGATGTTAATTTTTCAGTTGGAATTTGTTCATGTGGGCAGACCAAAACTGTGCTGTATGGGAAGACAACTGCTTGAGCAATGTCGTAGAATCATAGAATGTTCAGGGTTGGAAGGGACCTCTAGAGATCATCTAGTCCAACCCCCCTGCCAGAGCAGGATGATCTAGGGCAGCCACACAGGAACGCGTCCAGGTGGGTTTTGAAAGTCTCCAGAGAAGGAGGCTCCACAGCCTCTCTAGGCAGCCTGTTCCAGTGCTCCATCACCCTCACAGTAAAAAAGTTTCTCCTCATGCTGAGGTGTAACTTCCTGTGTTCTAACTTAAACCCATTATTTCTTGTTCTAATGCTGGGCACTACTGAAAAGAGATTGTCCCCTTCCTCTTGACACCCACCCCTCAGATATTTGTATATGTTAATAAGGTCCCCTCTCAGCCGTCTCCTTTCATGGCTAAAGAGCCCCAGTTCTCTCAGTCTGTTTTCGTAGGAGAGATGTTGAAGTCTCTTAATCATCCTTGTAGCTCCCCGTTGGACTCCCTCCAGTAGGTCCCTGTCTCTCTTGAATTAGGGAGCTCAATATGTACATTAATGCACTGCAGAGTTAGGAGCATAATGTTTCAGTGCAGTAATCGCTATCACATCAAACCAAGAGCTTATTGACAAAACAACAAAGGTTTATCCTGCCTTGAGCGTGCATTTGGTTAATGCCTCATTGCTACAAGTGTAGTTTGTTAAAAAGCGATAGAAGACACATTCCTACAGTGCATTTAAATAAACACATGGGGAAATTTAGGCAGTTGGATTCAATTGGCAGTTGCTTGATGTATTATACCCCCTGTGTTTAACCACCTTTGAATACTATGGACTGCATCCTTATCAAATCATAGAATCATAGAATCATAGAATGGCATGGGCTGGAAGGGACCTTAGAGATCATCTTGGCCAGGACCTTAGAGATCATCTAGTCCAACCTCCCTGTCATGGGCAGGGACGCCACCTCTCGGCTAGACCAGGCAACACACAGGGACTGAGTGGGAATCGAACCCATGAGCTTGGTGTTGTCATTGTTGTCAGAACCGTGCTCAAACCACTGAGCTAACTGGCCCCCTCTCTGTGTCTGGACAAATACATGTTTACAGTGGGCATTGCTGAAATTTTTTTTATTTCTTCCGCTTGACTTTATTATTTGTGGCTTACCCCACTCCAAACATACTCCCGAATCGTACTCAGTTGAGCTGCAATGATCCCAGAGGTGAAATTAAGAAAAAATGAGGTCAATGTTTTGTTTTTCTTTGAGTATTTATTCTCCAAGTGTGGGGGTGGGAGAGGAAGGAAAAAGAAGAAACCAATACCACCACGGAGTCCAGCGGCATCCCGCAGGTCCGACATCATTGGTGGGAGAATATTCCAACTAGGTGCTGGTCTGCACTTCTTTTATTCCTGTTGTCTCCACCTTTTCTCCACTTTTTAGTGGAAACTGATGTACATTTTCTCGGAATTTCTTTGCATAAACTCCTCCTCACAGGGGTCCTGAGGGATGGCTCTCGTTGAGCCTTCCTCTTCAAGTTGTCCTCCTCAGTATAACCGCTGACAACCCCACTGCACATGCGTGCTTCTTCCATTATTGGTTATATAACTTTGGGAGTCTGGCACTCCCTCCTTGGAGGTTCCGTATTTTCTCACAAAATGTTGCAAAATACCTACTGTCCACGCTGCCTTCAGGGACTTCAGGTGTTAGTTTCTACAAATATTGCAGAAGTTTGGTTAATTACTACAGGAACAGTTTGTTGTGATGAGTCTTACAGTTTGAAACTATGCATCTTGGCAATGTTGAGACAATCTTTTCCTTCTTTGAGTCCCACAACTGCCTAAGACCAGTGTGGTAAATGTCAAGATGTGTACACATGTGTGTATATACGCACACAAATGCGTCAATAGGAACGCAGTACAGAAAGAATTCAAGATTATGCTTCAAAAATCAAGTTTTATAAGCTTTAATAAACTTCAAATGCATTGTAGCTTTTCAGTTGTTCCCTGGATGACCTTTTAAGTTGTATGTTTTAATGTAATACAATGTGATATTGCCTTTTTATTCTGTTAAATAATAGGTTCACTACAGAGAGCAGCCTGCCAAAGCTACTGCTGTGAGTGTCACTCCTGAGATAGAGAGAGTCAAGAAGAATCAAGACAATATCAGTTCGGCAAGTTGTTTGAATCGTTTTGTTATCTAGATTTTCAGGAATATAACAAGGATATGCTTTTCCATTTAGATATGATGTATCAGATTAATCCAACTGCATTTTTCACTGAATTATTTCTTTTTAATCCTGTGAGTACATTCACTGCACATATGCCTGATTATTCTTGCAAAGAAAAGAGCTGGTTGTTGGTACCGGTATTTTTCAAGGAGTCAGCAGAAGACAGTCATTATTTCAAGAATCTTTGTCTCTTGTTACCAAGTTTTAGTTGCTAGATTGCAAGAGTAAATCACAGTGAGGAACAAATGAAATGAGAATTTAATTTTAGTGCTAGTTTGGTTTTTTTCATGATTCAAAGCATGGAAGCAAATAGTCATCTATTACACTCTGTGACATGCCACCTGTGTTAGAGCTGATTAATCCTTCATAGATCCTATTACTAAACACTAAAGACTAAAATACTGTATTTTCCATGGCTTTTATGATAATATTTAGGTTTGTTATTTTTTCTTAATTGCCACTACAGTGGTGTAAGAAGCAAGGCAGTTCTGGTAAGAAACAAGGAAGAAGTCAAAACAGCATGGTGAACGACAAGACTACATTACAGCTTGTGTCCTCACCACTGAAACAACATCAGTAACAAAGCCCCTGCAAGGTGGCAGAAGAATTAATGGTAGTGAGAACTTTAGAACTGAGTGTAGGAGGGAGAGGTTGGATTTGTCTAAGGGCAAAGGCACAGAGTCTGGCCTTATAACTACATGTGTCTTAAGTATGTTCATAAAATGCTCATGCATATTTACAAAAGTTTTGAGGTGTATAGTTAAAAATAAGAGGGAAACTTCCCATCCAGCAGTTCTAGATTTCAAATATTTTTTTTTATTTCTGAAAATAAGTAATGCTAAGTAATTCCTTCACTTTTTTTCTCAAGATTTACTGGGATAAATATTCCTCTATGTTACTGAGCAGCAATGAAAAATGAACTATGTTGGCTGTAATTATTCTGTCCAGAAAATGCCTTATATTCAAAAGCGTATGTAGCTGAATATATTTTCTAAGAAAATTTAGTGTTTAATTAAGAAGGACTTGAAGAATACACAGTCATATATTTCTGTTTCTCTGTACATTACTTCAAAGTAACCTATGAAATATAGACACTGTGACTTGTATTTTCATAGGTATGTTGTGTTTAGCTAATATGTAATTTTAAGGAGACAATTTCAGTACTTGTTTCTTCTTATCACAAATGCATATTGAAATAGATTCTCACAACTGATTTGAGAGGTAATGCTTTGGGTGTGAATGCATAGATAAATAGAAAATATTTACTGAGTACATAGATTACAATGCAATGTAGGAGCTAAGCGAGTCCTTTAGTTGAAGAATTCAACCAGCCAGAAGAAACTATAAGAGTACTCATTCTAGCACCAACAAGTAGGACCAACTACTTTTACTGTTTTAGGGTTTTTGAGTATGAGGGCTGTTATGATTTTTTTTTTTTTTTTAAAAAAAACCCCCAACAGATAATTAACCTTTCATCCTTACAAGTCTGTAAAATGCTACAGAAGAAGTTAATTTAGAGAAATGTGACATAGGAAGTTCTGTACTTACTTATGCACAAAACGCAGAGTCCAAATACTGTTTTTGAAAACAGCATGTTCAGATTTGTCCCAGACATATTGCTTTTGTGCTGCTAGCAATGACTAGCTACCAAACAGGAGTAAGACGACTGCCACAGGACTAACTGGCTTAAGAGTTCTCATGCTAATACCAGCATGGAATCAGACTGAGAACAGAATCTAGGTATGTCTGGGTAATAAGAAGGTAACTTACCATCAGCCGTAAAAATATATTTTAAAAGATGTCCAAGTCACAGTGATGGTTTCTATTACTTATCTTATTTTTCAGTTGATAAATGAATGATTTCACTTATGTCATTTAAACAGTCAAGAGTTTCAGCTTTCAGGTAAATTAATTTTTTTGACTAAGGGATTGATGGAATAAATGTTCCCTTTGGCTTTACTGACACACTAGCTCATCTGTATCCTCCCTCTGAAATACTTCACTAGAAGATTAGAGTGAAGAAAGAAATAGGAAAAATGTGTTGGGCATTGTGATTTGGAAGCGACATGGTTGTGTGGTGTGTTTCTCACAATCCTTTCTACTGTAAAAAAAACTTCATGTGTGCTGTTGCTGTTTTGCAGGTCAAGTACAGCAGTGATCAGAGGCAGATGAAAGGTAGACGTAGTGTGCTTCTAGACACACCTGAGCTAAGGCATGTCAAAGAAACACAAAACAACATCTCAATGGTAGGGTACTTTCTTCCTATAACTAGAGTATGCTAAGGAATGGCACTTCCACTGGATTTTACCTTCAATTAATGTAGGTAACTGATGAAACCCTCAGCTCAAGCATGGAAGGAGTATCTTCTTACGCCTCTTGAGGGAGTGTTTGCTAACTGCATATGACTGTAATGAGCATTTTCAAAATACTAATAAACAGTTTTTAAACAGTTAAATGTCTGTTATTTTGTTTCTTTTTTTCTTTAAAAAGTACATGCCTTGTTTGAGCATCACACAGTTTGACTGGATTAGGTGACACACTTCACCTTGTGCCTGTGCACGTTCCTGGTTTCTGCGTGGCTTTTGTTCTTGGAATGGGTTGTTTTGTGTGCTTTGCTTGTGTGAGAATGTCTGTCAATTTAATTCTTTGATGATTAAGACTATTTTAAAAAGTAAATATGCATAATCAGGGATACTGCTTCATAACTCTTACTAATACTGGTTTTGTTCCCACACTCGGCTATATAACACTATCTTTTCCTAATGTCCTTGGTTTTAAGTTATTTATTTATTTATTTATTTATTTATTTATTTATTGAAAGCAGGCTACTTGGAATAACTGCAATTCTTTCTAAAAGATTTTTAAAGCCATCTGACATATGATAAAACAGAACAGAAAAAGAATACATTTTGTATAAAATTGCATATATAATCAAAATTCTTCGTGAAGAAAAATACTTAAGTTCTTTAGAACTATTAATACTGGAATATATTTTATTGACAAATGTAGTTGTCTGCATCAGTAGAGAGCTATCCTGTCTTAGAGAAAAAGAGAATGAAACAGATGACCTCCTGAGGGCTTTTCTGTCCTCCATGGCTATAAGATGATGCTTTGCAGCTTCAGTTAATGCCTAATCCAGTTCCAGTGGAAAATAAATGCAAAAAAATCTAAGAAAATGTCAGAAAATGAAGTTAGGGAGCTAGAAAAGACTTGTCTGGCCATCCAGCCTATCTCTTGTGTGTGACAGTTCTATTATGGTGCAAAACGCAGAGTATAAATGCTTTATAAAACAAGTACTTATGCATTCCTGTATAGAATAACTACATCCTGTCAATTGCAGCTTGGGGAAAAATATAATTCTTCTTGTTTTCCTAGGTAAAATACCATGAAGATTTTGAGAGGACAAAGGGCAGAGGCTTCACTCCAGTGGTAGATGATCCTGTAACAGAGCGGGTGCGGAAAAACACCCAAATTGTGAGTGATGCAGCATATAAAGGTGTGCATCCACATATTGTTGAAATGGATAGACGACCTGGAATAATTGTTGGTAAGTTGTTAAATACTGTTGCTATTGAGAACACTGTAGGGAAGATGAAAAGTTCTGCTTGTGAACTCCATTACAAACAAGAAAAAGTACTTCCATTTTCACTCTTCTCTCAGTATGAACCTTGTGTTCAACTACCGGTTCAATACCATCTTCTTATGAAGTAATAATGGGAATGAATGGGAGATACACTGTCATTTGCTCTGTAGGCGTTTTTTTTTGTTCAAATATGGATAGTCCTTGCTATTACTTTAAGTTTGGATTTTGACTCTTCAAGAAGGGCCCAAATATCTACAGTCATCTTCATTTTGCACAGAATAGAGATGATGAAAGCTGTGATTCTCCAAGATTTCAATGTTTATATGTTTCAGTTTGAGATTTCCCTTTCTGTCAGCCTGCACATGCGCCATTTACCTCATGTTTTAGAAATTCATGCAGCTTTCAAAGTATCTAGAGCTGTATTTCATGAATAATTCATCACATCTCTGCTAAGTCAAACACCAGTGTTCAAAAGTGATGTTACAAAAGCTGGTGTAAGATAAGACAAGGTGTTTAGGAAAATACAGACAGATTTAAGATAATACGGAGAGATTTTGTATGTAGAGATGGAGTATTGCATTAAAATGTCATTTGAGGTATTCATTCATGGGGTATTCATAATGAACAGTATTTCAAAATTAAAATGAATATTTGAAGTATCTTAAAAGTTAGCAAGTTTGCCATGGCAAAGCAAATGGTAACCTGAAATTTTTAAATTTAGTGTTTTTCTTTTGGTGTGTCGTTTTTCTGTTTCACAACAATGTAGGCCATGGAGTGGTCTACATACAGGAAAACAAGCTGAGATAGCACTCTAGAAGTCCTTCATACATACTAATAGGAAGAGTTGACTTTAAGTCTGCCTCTCAAAAAACGGTGAAATTGGAAGTCAAATGGACTAATCAGTGGGCCATGTAGTCCATCCTTCCTAAAGCAAGGTTAACTATATATCATTCCTGGTAGATGTTTCTTGAGTATTTTCCTTAAAGTGTCCAAATGAGTCTCTAGCACATAAAGAAATGTATTTCTTTCCTTTTGTATAGTCATATTTTACACGTCTGTAGCTAGAGTCTTATGCCAGAAGGGATTTCTGAGAGCTCTAATGTGGGGAAGATACCGGTGCTTCTAAGGCCACACAAGTATCAGAGGGTCATGCATTCTGCATCCAGGGCAAGAGACCCAAGCACTTAAACTCTGGAGCAGCCAGAGAAAGAGAGAAAAGCTCCTGCAAAATTGCAGTTTAATACACAGTTTGCGATATGCTTTTAGTGTGCATTTCAAACCTCCTACTCTGGACTGGATTGCACGTGTGCTGTAGCGCTATGTAAAAATCGTGAGTGTGATCCTGTGTTGGAGGACTGGAGATTTGATAGCACAAACAGATTAAGGTTAAGAACATCCCTGAGGTAAACTCTTGAGCTGAAGGTAACTGAAATACTAGTACTGTTCATCCCCTTAAAATACTCCAGTATCAAAACACACAGGAATTCTTAACTCCCCATACCCACCAAACAGCAAAAATAGTGCAGCTATTTAAAGGAAACAGGCCAGGACAAACCTGTGAGCATAATGTCCGGTGATGTTGCAGCTAGTGCTTTTCCAGAGTGACCTGCAATTATAGTATCTGCTTGTTTAAAGAGAAGCAGTGAGCTCCCTGCTTGTGGAATGTCCTTGCCAGCTAGGAAAAAAACCAACCAAAAACCACAGGCTCAAAACCACAACTATGACTCTCTTGACTTTTTCCTAGCTGATAGTTGTGCAGATAGTTAGGAGAAGTATCTCTCTGTTAGAGTCCATCTGGCTGATTTTAAAGTATTATCAGTGAAGCTGTTCCAGCTTTTTCAGATGCCTGATTACTAAAATTAATGCCTTTGCTTTGGAAAGTATGCACTAGTGTTAACTATGCTAAAGCCAGTCTAAACACATCAAGATAAGTTAATCTAACTGAGCTTTGGATCTGTGAATAAAGAGGCTCCATGATTCTTATGTGAATGATGAAAGTTACGAGGAAGTTGAAACTGATTGGTGCTATAAATTGCCAAGAATCTAATTTTATGTATCTTATTTCAGATTACAGAGACAGATAAAACCAATAGAAAAAACTAGTGCTGCCATGAAACTGTACTTAGAATCATAGAATAGTTTGGGTTGGAAGGGACCTTTAGAGGTCATCTTGTCCACCACCCCTGGGGTGAGCAGGGACATTTTCAGCCAGATCAGGTTGCTCAGAGCCCTGTCCAACCTGACCTTGAATGTTGCCAGGGATGGGACTTCTACCACCTCTTTGTGCAACCGGATCCAGTGTTTCACCACCCACACTGTAAAAAATTTCTTCCTTCATTTATAGTCTAAATCTGCCTTCTTTTGGTTTAAAACCATTACTTCTTGTCCTATCATAACAAGTCCTGCTAAAAGGATTGTCCCCCGCTTTCCTGCAGGCCCCTTTTAAGTACTGAAAGGCTGTAGTAAGGTCTCCCCTGGGCCTTCTCCAGGCTGAACAACCTAAGCTCTCAGCATTTTTTCACAGGGGAAGTGTTCCAGCCTTCTGATAATTTTTGTGGCCCTCCTCTGGATCTGCTCCAACAGGTCCATGTTTTTGCTGTGCTCAGGACTCCAGAACTGGACACAAGTATTGCAGGTGGGGTCTCACCAGAGCCAGCTCATGACCAGTGAATCTCAATGTGTAGCACAGGGGAACAGGTTCGTATTACTCTGTAAGACAGTTGTCCAAGGGATAACCCTGCCTTTTAGTGTAACAAGTACCCCCACCAGTAACCCCCTAGTCCTTCTCTGCAGGGCTGTTTGATTTTACTTACTAAGGCATGATCAAACAGGAGAAGTCGAACACCCAGCAGTTTCCCCACACCTCTCGTGCCTGTCAGTGCTTTATAAAATTGCGTAATTTATCACTGTTAGGACTAACACACAGTTTGTCAAAAGATTTTGCTTTGGCTTTTATTCATCTTGTCAAAAGGGAGTTAGCTCTATGCCTCACCCTATGGGAGTTGTAGCAGATAACACATATATTTAATGTATTCGAAAGCCATGGGATTAATTTTATTAGTTCTGTTCTTTTGTTGCCTCTAGGTTATTAATTATTTGAAACCTGGCATATTTGGGGCCCCACAGTCCTACTTCGCCTACCAACCCATTATTTAGCTTGGTACCACTCAAACCAGCTAAAGGACCAAGCTGGGAAGAAAGTTAATTTTCACACTTCTAATGCATTGAGTAAATCTTGCAGATAGGGGTACCCAAGAAACAAACCTCTAGTAACAAGGTGTGATTTGGTAGATTTGTACTTTAACTGATTATGCTTTACGTCAAGGTTTTATTTTAAACTGATTTGGAGAGATTAAATTATTATTATATTTTTAGACATAACAGTTACGAATTTTATATATTAGATTGACATGTGTAGATCAAGAGCTTATGCTGGAGCTACTTCTGCATTTGTTATAAGCCTCCTCTTACCTTGTATGACACTGTAATTATTTGTCAAAAGTTTGTTAAAAACATGGTTGGATCTGTAGTCACTTTTCTGCTGGGATAATTGCTTAAACTTAGGTGTGTAATTTATTATTTCTTATGTACTCTTTTTCCTTTCAATATCCAGTTCAGACATATGAATTCAAGAGACATCTGGCTTGTATGATTCAAAGCTGAAGATCTTATAATTACTACTGTTATTGAATCCATACATTGAATGCCAAAAATGCTTTGTGATAGTGGGTTAATGGATCGCAGTAAGTCTGTGTCCCAGAAAGCTTAGATGTTTGAAAGAAAAAGGAAATTACTAGTTAAGATGACAACTGGGCTTCATTTTACCCAACTGTAGATGTCTACAAAGTAGATTTCTACAGCTGTATTTGTCACCCTAATCCATTTTTTGTATTAATTAAGAAAGATGGATACTTTTGAGTTCATATGAGTTGAGCAACTTAGAGAAATTTTTTGGGGGCAAGATGAACAGATGCCCCTGATTCTGTTTATTAGGCTGACTTGATCTCTACTGTATGCAAAGGAGGACCTGTAGTGTCTCTGCAAGCTGCAGAGATGTATGTTCTCAGCTCTAGGGATAGATACTGCAGCATCTCCATGAAATAAGGATGCTGTTGATGGACTCGGGAAATAATCTTGTAGCTCTGATAATTTTGGTTCTGCTAGTGGAAAAGAGCCCTGATATGTGATGTTTAGCTTGTTTCTATTTATTTAGACATAAGAAAGTACTATGTTCATATTTAGAAAAGGAAAACAAAAATCAGGAGAAAAAGTCTGCTTAAAATAATGTAAACACTTAAAATAAATGCACTAAATTCTTTTAAGCAGGAGATTAGTGCTTCCCAGGCCTTTCATGTGAACATCTAGATCTTTTGGTTAATTTCTAGATGAAGTAAATTGGTTGCTGATTGTTAAAACTCACTCCTTTCATGCTTTTGCTTCCTTTTTTGTTTGTCTGTCTTATAATTTCTGTGCTTTGGGAAAAGATCTTAAAGTTTGGCGCACAGATCCTGGCTCCATCTTCGACATTGACCCTCTGGAGGACAATATTCAGTCTAGGAGTCTGCATATGCTTTCTGGTATTGCTTATATCCTGACTTTTCCCAAATCAGCTTTTTATGTTTATGAAACTAAGTTGATACAGTAAATTTTCAGGACAATGTGCCAGCCATGTGTTTTATAAGTATGTTAATATATATATAAAATATTTGTAACTGTAGTGTTTTAAAAGCAGTGTTTTATAGGAACTTCAGCTGTAATGACATGTGCAGATAAGAAATAGTGAAATAAATCCTACTCTAAACAACCGTTATTCATACCACTTATAGTCGTTGAAAAAGGGTTGACCTACTTTGTTGTCACTATAAGTAGAATTTTGAAATAGATGGGCCTCACTAAAGTTTCAGAGAGATAGAAGGTGGCCTATTCTATGCACATTTTGCTTATATGACATGATATTATGCCTGGTGCTATTGTTTACAGCTCTAAGGTGTTAATAATTTAAGAGTAGGTGGGACAGGAGAGAAAATAATTTAAAAATCGGCAGCAGTCTTTTTGGCTCTACAAGGTTTTGGATATTTTTTCCCCAGAAGCGTTTATTTTGAATCTTTAGTTTTGCGCATGTATTTTTTTTACTGCTAATAGCAGAACTTTAAATATTCATTTGAATGTCATACAGCAGTATTTCCACATGCACTCGTATGCATGCTAGGATAAAGGAACATTTTGATCTTTCACTGGAAATTTTCATATGCTTTGTTTTCATCCCCTCCTTTTTTGTTTTTTCCCAGTATCTCAATCCTACTTCCATTTCTGATTTTCTTTTACAGCAGAGAACAAGCTTAGTTGTGTCTGATTTTGAAGCAACCTTTTGAACTAATGGTGTTCAAAAGGGATAGAAAATTGTGAACAATTCACTTTAATTTTAATACCATGAGTGTATGAATATCAGTGTTAGCAGTGTTGGGGTTTTTGTTGTTGCACTTCTGTCATCTATTTACTGTGATATTCTTTCTTTCTACCTTTGTAGAAAGAGCAAGCCGTTACAGTAAGCAGTATTTACATTCTACCAGTTTGGGAGATTATAAGTCAGATGGCTCTGACACGAACCCTACATTTTCTTACTGCAGTGAGATAACGAGGCCCTCTGATGAAGGAGGTACCCCTTATTCCCACCTTTTTCACTAATGACACTATCAAAGTGTGTTGAGACCTCACAAGCCTCTATTAACTCCTTATCCTTGTGTAGTCACAGATCATTAGAAATTATTTAAGCTATTGCCTGACTGATTAAGGAAACAAAGCAAAATCTCAAGACTGCACTGTTTCTTGTATGCCACATTGCTTTATCATGTATTCTCTTTCAGCATTTTGGTCACACTAAAGGTCTGAAAGCCCTCCTAACTCCTATTTTGGATGCCTGAGAGAAGATGTGTTTTTGCAAAATGTACATAAATCTGTTTTTTTTTTTTCTTTTTTCTCTTAAAAGACTAAAATGACCCCATGCCTCTGAATTGAAAAAAATGTTTACTGTGTCCTTTTCAATGGGCAGATCAAGCGTATAATACTGTTTTACTTACTGAAGTACTTCTTCACATATTAAACTATGCAGGTGCTTGTGGCTCTCTCTTTCCTTCCTAAGAAAAGTGAATGTATCAACTGTCAGCTTTCTCACATATGAAAGTTTCCTTATACTCTCAGCAGTTTGGGAACCAGGGTCAATATTTTGGCAGAAAGCTTATATAGTCTGATACTGTTTAACATGGATTAATATTAGAATACTTTGATGAACCTACATTCCCAGGTACACATCTTGCATCTTATTTGATGCCATAGATCAGAAATTTATGAAGATAATGAATAAGGGTCTTGTAATCCTAGTGACATTATAGTATGTTCTAAACTTGACAGACAATTTGTAAATATTTGGGAATATTGCATTCTAAATAAATATTTTTTAAAAATAGAGATTTCTACTTTTCAATTGTGAAAGAAGTTGCATTTAGAAGGTTATCAAAAGGGATATTTTTCTTTTTCAAGAAGGTGTTGAAGATGCTGCATCTAGTTGCCTGACATCCTTGAATTACCCATATTTTGGAAGATTTTAAGACAGTTTAATTATAGACTGTCCTTGTTCATATTCTCCCACTCACCAGAGTAATATGTTACTATAGTGGCTTGTGTTGAGGGAGTCTACGTTGTGTTAGAGGCCATATAAATAAGTACAAGCAGCTCTGATTAAGAACAGGTGAGGAAGAAAGTATTCAGACTGAAGAACTAACTCTGAACGAAGAAAGAACTGTAATCGCTCGTATCATGTCTGTTCATTTTTGTTTGATAGTTTAACTATATTCCCACCTCTTTCAATAGATAGTCATAATGCACCTCATGCTGTTTTTTATCCCTTCCTGTGATGATGCAAAGTGGGCTTCGCAGTCCAGTGCGTATTTTCTCTCTCTATCTGTTCAGATCTTCTCTGACTCTATTCCAAGCCATTTTAACGTTGCTTTGTCAGCTTGATTTTATTGTTAACAGGTATTTTTTTACTACGTGCCATATTGAGAATAGGAAACAGGCTTTATTTTCCCAGTTGATTTGGCACTAGCGAGGTTGCTTTTTGTGTCTCTGTTGAAATCTACTGTGGTGATGTGTTGAATAGATCCTTGCCAAGATCAACATATTTTAGCAAGATATTGTTTCCGTTTTTGACCCAGTTGGCTAGCCAAGGTTTGAGCCCTTGCAGACAGTTCCTGTTGCAGGGGAGAAATAAATGCCAGAGCTAAGTAATACATCATAATCCTAATGATTTACAAGAAAATGCCCTTTCTGTGAACACACTGAGTGAAAAAAAAACACAGCAGAAGATAGCATCTTTGGTCAAAAATACCAAGCTTTTCCAGTTGGCGTCCCATCCACAATGTCATTTAGCACATAGCCACAAGGTGAGTTTGCCCCTTGACCTTTATACAGTATCTCTTTGGGCACACTGCACTAAATAAGAACCAAATCAATTTTGCTGAGATTTCCTGGCTGTTTCACTTTGTACTTTTAGATCTAATGTTTTTCTTTGTACTTTGTACTTTTGGATCTAATGATGTTTCTCACTAGCAATTGTTCAATCTTACGGCGTACCAACATGAAGGATGGTTGGAGACTTGTGACCCCTTTACAGCCGCTAAGTGTCTTTGGCCTTGTCTCATCATCTTTCAAATATTTCTCCGTTGTTCAGTTGCTTATTCATGCTAGATACCTTTACTGATATTTGACCCACAATTTGAGTCTTTCACTACCACTGCTGCTAGAATTGTTCCTTAATCATCTCTCCCAGCCCTTAGCTGGGTCCCTGGCTTTGTGTAAGATGTTGAAAGCTTATTTAGATCTAAATAAACTTTGGTAGCAACATCACAGGGATGGTACTAATGCTCTTCACTAGAATTACTTCTTCCTGTTTGATTCCTTGACAATTATTTTAGATTATGAGGTTGAGCTGAGCCAAGAGTACCTCCCAGGTAGCTTTCCTGACAGAATCAGTAGATTTTTGCATGATGTAAGCTCAGGAAAATCCGTGTTCTCCCTTTTAGACTACTGCAAGTAAAACTGGATAGGAAACAATTGTTGCTTTCCAGCAAGACTGATGCAGGTGCTGAACTTTCATTTTGATATTATTTCTGAAATTACTTTTCAGCTTTGTCTGACTTTCTTGCAGCTTCTCTCTGTTAGTGTTTTTCAAGGTTAGCTTTATTACTTCATGTTATCATTGAATTATTTTTTTTGCCATATGGGACACAAGGTGCTGCATTAGAGCTTCTCAGCCTGCCTAAATGCTTTTTAATTAATTTCTGGCCTAACAAAGATTTACTTTTTACCTGCAAGCCACTCTTGAGCACTTCCCAAAAACAGCTGGGTCCCACATTGGTTCTTGCAAAATTCTCAGCTGTTTTTCAAGTAGTTATTTTCAACTTGACTAAAGAGGAACAGAAGCTAATGATTTCTCTCTTTCAGTCCTGCTTTTAACACTGGTGTTGCAACTTCTGAGACATGGAGCTATTAATTCATTTTTGGGAAGGTTTTTTAGATTATTTTTGTCAGAAAAAGAAGTTGAGATACACGGATGTCAGATTTATTTTTATTTATAAAGACAGAGCAGAAAGTTCCTTCTTCACAGATCTCTGCAGGGAAAAAAAAAAAGGCAACAGGAGACATTTGCTTTCAGTTCAGGTCTTTATAGGCAGCATTGTGTCCAACAAATTTATCAACTGTTTCTTTGGGGAATTTCTTTATAGAGTCTTTAATCTCTGTCCTGATTTTCTGTGCAGGCTTACACACTGTTTTTCCTCCAGTTTTCACACTGAAAAATCAGTTAATCATGCAGGTGATGAACTTTCATTTTGGTAGTATTTTTAAAATTACTTTACAGCTGTGTCTGTCTTTTTTTGCAGCTTCTCTCTGTGAGTATTTTTCAAGATTGACTCTAAAAGTTGTATTGTATCACTGGATTTTTTCACATGCAGTCTTTTGCTTCCCTTCGTTCCTGCCAAGTAAGGTTCCATCCCATCAGTTTGCATTCAGGTGCCAGGAGAGGATGATCTGGTTCATATGGCTCAACACCTATTCCAGTCTTGCATGATTTTGGACATTTGTAATTGTAGTTCACCCATCTACTCCATGAAGGAGATTAATTGCTTTTACATGTAAGTTTCCATTAACATATGATTATGTAATTTTTGGTGTCTGATGACAGAAAGGTATCACCTAATTGAACTTCTTGTTTCTCAGAAGTTGTACTCAAGCATGCATTTTTAAGGTCTCCATATAAAATGAATCTACCATCTTTTGTTGGTAGCTTACTTCAGTAAGTGAATGTGACATTTAGGTTACACCCTCATGGCTCAAGACTGTTTCGTTTAGTTCCATTCCCTCAAAAGCAAGAGTAAAACCACTTGAAAGTAGCACAGGCTCACAATATTGGGAGACTTTTTTTTTTTTAAATGGCTTTTTATTCAGAACACTTTGTATATGTATGCTTCTCAGTAGTTCCATCTCCAGAGACTGAGGTGGGGTAACACTGGAGTGTTAGTATGTGGTATGATGTAAGACACGGAAGTGAATTGGTGGTGGGTGATCACTGCCAATCGCAGCAACCAAGCTTAGTTGCTCAAAGCTCTGTATTTGCAGGTACAGACAAAGAGCGGCAAGATAAAGTGAACACTGCAAGTAAATCTTTAAGGATAATTAATATTTTTCTTCATGCCCAATTTTTGTAGTAAGAAAAGGAAGAAATACTACTACCAGAGGAAACTGTGATTTAGGATTAAAATGTCAAACAATTTAAGTCTTTGAGAGCACAGGAACTTCTCCTTAAGGGAGCTGACCTGGTGTCTACAGGGGTTACTCAGCTGCTAGTAGAGCAAATCACAGGCTTTGCCATGATGGCAGGGAAGTAACTGTGTACATTTGTGAGCTACTAGAACTGTGTGGCCAGTCAATAGAAGAGGAGCTATGGCACTACTACTAGGGCTACTGCTTTTGTCACTTTGGTTCTGCGTGAGCCTTTGACTCATTTTAAAGTGAACACACCTTGTGGTGTGTTTGGAATGAGAAGGCCCATCTGCACTAAAAAGTATCATTGTTATTGGGATTTCACTGTTAGTTATTAATTCTCTCTGTCATGCAACAATTTGTATTGTTTTTTTTTTTAATGAAAGACAGTTCACTTTCATATCAAGTGGAAGGACAGCAGCTTTAAAGGCTGAAAATATTTATAGAGTGCTCTCTGCTGAGGCTTGATGGGCTGTAAGGGCTGGCTGCTTTTCTATGACCCTCAAAAACCCATGCTCCAGGTTTAAGTAGAGATCTTGTGTAAGCAGCTGGAGGTTTTTTTTCACCTTCAGCTGAAGGACTTGCTGCAGAATATGCTGTCACAGACTTTCCTGGGCAATGCTGATTCGTTCAAGCTTTTTGTCAGTAAGTCTCAGCAAAGCACGGACATTTTGTTTTTATATTACTTCAGTGAAAGTGCTTTCCTTAGAATTCCTCCTTTTCTTTTAGTTATTGAAGTCTCTTTACGCTGTTTTTCTTCAATCCTGTTTCAATTGCAGAACATGTACATTTCACTTTCTAATATTCCTCCTCTCTGTTTTTATTTTAATTGCTTTTAAATTTATTGTAGTTCTGTGGGGCTTTCTGTTTAGCTCTCTTGTTTTTCTTTTATTTAAATCAGCAAGATTTTATTTAATATTACCAAGTTTTGCTTACGGTCTGAAGATTTCTACTTTAAAATTCTCTTAATGAACATCTTGCAAATAGATGAATTTAAGTCCCTGATGCACTCTTTGTTTTTGGTCCCTGGTGCACCCTTTTTTTCTTTTTAGTTGAAATGTTTTAAGTTGGTTTGCTCCCTTTTTGCTTTTGACCTTTAATTTTTTCTATTTCCTGTTAATTGCTAGTTTAATTGGCATGCATCAGCATATAGACATGATTCTATGATATATACATTTTTCCTTACTATATGTTCAGAATTTTTCAGTGTATTAAAGTGTTCCTTTATTCTCATTTTAAATTGTGTATAGTCTGTAGGTGGAGAAAAGTCAGAGGTGAATATCAGTTCCTTTCAGTCATGGATACATTGTACTCTGCTGGGAGAAAAAATTGGTTTCTTGGTTATTTTCTAAGTCATCATCATCATCATATTATCTTAAAAGCTCTATAGAAGTAATTCTGTAGCAGACAAAAATCAAGTTCACTGTACCCCTAAGAGCTAGTGTTAGGTAGGAAAACTTAGTGGATATTAGGACAGAATTTTCAAGTGCCTTTTGTTGCATTTTAAAAATGAACGCTAGAATTTCATGTACTTGGTTGGAGCCAGTGTGTTACTGTTTGTCTGCATGTTCACTATTTAAACATGTTTCCTTCTGCCTAAGTTCCTCAGATTCAGTTCACCTGCTGCCATGAGACAAGCAGTGAGAATTAATCTAAAGAGGCCTTGATCTGAGGTTTAAGGTCTTCCTTTCTTTATTCTGATTAAAAGTATCTGCCACTAACACTCAGGTCTCTGCCTTTGCCTGGGAAGCTACCTTCTTTCACACACACTGGCAATCCAAATACAGAAATTTCAATAAACTGTGAAGTGCCACTTATATCTTGAGAGTCTTTTAGTTTTGTTGTCAACCTTTAAAGTAACCTGTAGGTTGCTATAAGAAAGATGAACATTCGTACTCGGTACTTCATTGATACTGCATAACAGTTGGTCAGATCCAGGAAAGATTAGTGTGAACAACTTTTCAGGAATAAATATGGCAAATGGGCATGGTGGCAGTTTGACTCAAAAAGTCTATGAAGACTGCAGAACACAATAGTGCTCTATTTTCGCTAGAATATGGATACTTAGAAATCCTTTATATAGCTTGAAGTGGAAGTTAAGTCAATGACAAATAGTAAGTCCTTTCAGTCTTTCTCCCTAATGGCATGTCCTCCTTGTGAGATATGAGCCTTCTGACGCAGAAAGGCTCCAGAGTACCTGAGCCTGCTCCCCTCCCTTTCTCCGAACTCCAGGGGTTATCTTTCTCCTTTGCTCACTAAGGCAGGAAGATGTTGTAGGCCATTAGCAGTACTGTTGTTTGAACAGCAGTGTGAACACAGCCCTACAAAGAGCATGTGTAGACTTAATGTATTGTTGTGTATCACTGGCAACAACCTTGCATTGTGTACCAGCTCATGGAGAAGTTTTTTGTTCCTCAGCCTGACACTGACATTTTAAACATTGATTTCAGGGATGTCTCGTTCTTTTTCCCTAACACACACTAATATCTGTGACTCTGTTTCTAAAAAGTTTGCTTGTAGGATTTGCCTGAGGCTTTGACACCCACCCTGTGTACCACAGAAAATCATACAAGAAACTGTGCTGCTGCTTCTGCTCCTGGTTAGTCTGGTGAGAAGACAAACTAGTCAAATGAAATGGAGAAAAAACATCTTAATTTCACATGCTGTCTCATATGTGGCCCAAGGAATCTATATGTGTTGGGACAGTCTTCTGCCAATAGATGGTAGGAGATGATGAAAGGAAACAGGATTGGGTTCCCTTCCTTGCTCTTCCCTTCGTGTTACTTTTACTAAAAAGCCTCTGGTTTGAAGGATGGAAAAATCACCATTAGTGAAAGACAAGTCAAAGAAGGAAAGAGAGAATAATACCTGACTGCTCTTTATATTGTAACACAAAATCTGTCTTCCATGTCCAAGTGCAGCTGGCAGGAGTAAAGGGCACAAGTCCTTCACCCCTCTTCATATTCATATTCAGTTGCTAAGCTCTGTCATTTTGAGGAGGTCAAGCAGAATGGCACAGAAGTTATATTTTTTCCTCTTGCAGCCAGGGAAGAATGGTTCTTTTATGCTAGGTAGCTGAACTCTGTTTTCCTAATGTTGTTCCCTGGAGTCCAGTAATCAAATATGGCATTTGGAGAGACAGGAATTGTAGATTTCACAGGAAGAGCTACAGGCTTTTGTGTACCCCCTCATGGTGAGGGTCACATCTACACTTCCCTTATCCACATGACTCTTACATCTGTTTCTGAGTTGGATTTTTTAATTATTTTTTTAACTAGATGGTGCTTTGGTTTTCCTTCTTTTACATGGAAGCCCCCAGCAGGTTTGCCAGCCTGAAGTCTAACATGTGGGAAAACCTAGTCTTCTTCCACTCAACAGTGTCATGGTAAAACTGTGCTTTTCTGTCTTAGTAATCAGATGATTTTCTGCTCTTAATTGTATAATGTAATACAGATGCTCACAGTCAAACAATCAATACATGACCCATAAACCTCGTGTAGTATTTTTGAACTTGACTAAATACTCCTCTATGTAACAGGGGCACAAGTCCGTGCATGTATTTGGTACCTATCCAATACACAAATTATTTAGCGTGAACGGTTTTCATTGTTCAAGAGCTTACACGTCTTCTTAACTAGTGACTCCTTATCTTCCATTCTCAAAATAGATTTTTGCTGAAATTTCTTCTGTAAAGGTTTGATGTAACTATACTGTACCCCAAAAGAACAGCACTTGTTCTGGCAGCAGGACAGAGCTCTTTCCCTTCTGAAAACTGCACCTCTCATTTGAAAATGTGCCTTGCTTTTTCACCTTCTGCCTCCTATTTTGGAGTGATTCCTGATGTTAAAGAGGGCATATTTTTTTTGTTTTTCTGATTAAGGATAATGACTACAGGTAGAAGAGTTTTTGAAAACAGTGGGGGGTTTCCTGGTGCTAGATGAGTGATACATTTTCACCTCTAGATTTAAGGTAGGAAGGAAAATTAGATGCAAGGATAGTTGTGAGAGTTCACATTTCAGTTAGAAACAAAGTTGGTGTGTTTCTTACACATGTGCTAAGTTCTGCATAAGTTTCCAGGAAAAGAAGATTTCTCACTGCTTAATATACAATTTGGTCTCCTCTGAATAATACAGTTCAGCCTTTTAAGCCATCTAAGTCTAGGAATCCAAAATGGCAATAGGACGACATTTATACAATAGCACCAGTTTTATCCAAGCTAGCTGTCCCAGGCTGGACTATCAGACTTTTTGTGTCTTCTGCTGAGTGCTTTGTTAATGCAGAATATGATAGAAATTAGTCCATGAGGTCAGAATTTATTGTCTTCCATTACAAAAAGAGGTATGAATTATCTGTAATATCTTATGTTTTAGTGTAAAACTTGAAACTTCGTATGGCAATCCAGGTGAGACCTAAGTTACATTTTGCTTAAGGTTTGATTTAGGGCTCTGGAAATGGAACTGAATATTCCATATTGATTGTAATACATTAAGATATAAAATGTAATTCATCTGAAAGTACATTTTCATTCAGCGTATGTTCACTAAGGATGAGTTAATGTTCCAGGGAGAGCTTTACATTTCACACTTCCAAAATATTTCTGCTTAGATTCTCCCTGCCTGTCTTTGATTCCCATGCTTCTCTCCCACACCCTTGACATCTGGCAGCACCAAAAGGCAATTCCCACACATCCAGCTGGAGGAAATCCATGAGAGATCCCATTTTCAGTTTCTGTAGTGTGGCAGCAGTTCAGGGGATCGTTCTGTTTACCCTGCCAGCTGCCTGGGTTTGAAGTTCCCTTTTCCTTCAAACAGTTAGTGAGCAGAGAGTGGAAGGGAAATTTTCAACAGTTGGAAGTGTTAATGGTTCCCTTGGCAAGCAGTTGTTTCAGTTATTCAGTGTAGTCCGCCAGAGCAGTTTTTGATACACTTCAGAGGATTTTATGTCCAGCAGACAATAAATACCATTAGTAAAATTAGGTGTAGTCACACACTTGTATCTGCTTGATTCTGTCCTTTAACCATTGCTCAGATTGATTGTATCTGCTGTATAAATAAATAGCTGCACAGAAGTCAAAGCCCAGCTTCTGGGAGAAGAACTTGCAGGCTTCTCTCTTTAGTGCAAACAGGCAACAGTGGATGTTTGGTGAAGGTGAGTTCAAATTGTAACTGAAGGTGTGTGGATAGTGTAACACGTTAACGTAACCTTCATTTTACTAACTCTGTGAGGGACTCCTAGAGCAAAAAGCTGCCTATTCATAATTTAGAAGGAAGCTTCCTGTGGTACACTGTGGCCCCACCAGGACTGAGGGTGCCTCAGGCTGGCTTTCAGATATTTTGTGCCTTCAAAATGAAAGAACATGGCACAGCGTGCAATGGAAGGAAAGGCCTATTGTACTCTGTTTTCTCAGCTGGGACATAGGGTCATACATGCTGCAGCTTAGGTGGAATGTCAGCTGTAAAAGTCAGCTGACACCAAATCCTGACTGCAGTTCATATCCAGAACCCCAGAGCAGCATGCCCTGTGATTTGGTTATGTCCCAGTTATAATACAAGTAGGAGAAATGGGGAAGTGGCTAAGTATTATGGTGCACCACTTACTGATAGGTACATAGGCTAAACTCTTTGGACTATATGACTACCATTTGAAGAGTAATTTCAAAATAATATTCATAGCAGTTTCCATTATATTTCATATCAAATGCGTGGGGCAGTCCTTCTGTATGAGAACTGCTAGAACATTTCCTAAGACATAATATAATGGAGAACATGTATGTGGAAATGTGGAAGTGCATGCAATAGAGGTTGTAGAGATGAGTTGAAGACCTCTTTTAGAAACTATAGTAAAAAAAATAATTTTCACAATCCAGTTGTCAGTGGTTCTACCAAAGCAAAAGCAACCAAACCAACTCCTCTGCACTCCCATAGTATCTGTATAAAACTGTACTCCCAATAGACAATCCATTCTCCTCTAGTCCTAGTTTGTAATTCTTTTGTCTGTAGGTTGCAACAGAGTATTTAATATATTAAATCTGCTTTTGTGAGGAAAATGGGTGAATTAAAGGTCTAGAAAAGATTTTGTAGTTGAATATTCAAAATGTAATTTTTTATCAATTGCACTGCATGTAACTGGTTTAGAATATTCTGTGTTCATCATCATTACCCTAAAGAGACATTTTAGGATTCAAAACTGGGGACAAACAGGACTCTAGTTTTAGGGTTAGAAGACAAATAGTTGATGTGGTTTCATTTTTCATGTGCTGTAGTAAGAACCAGCCAGTGGGATCTGGAAGGGAGATAAATGAATCAAATTGTTAAGTGATGTAACTGCCTGTAAAATTCTAAATGTCAGATACAGAATTCATACAGTTTTAAAATACCCCAAACAACTCTTAACAGCAGTTGGATGAAGGCAATATTTGTTTTCATTCATTCTGAATTGTAGTTTTGTGTTGTGTTCAGTTACATTTTATCCTGTTTTATAGCAAAAACCACAAAAAGCATGTCAGTATGAGTGAGCCCTACAAATATCCTCTTCCTGTATTTTTAAAGGCTGATAACCTTTTGAAACATTTTAGTTACTGCATTTCATGGGAGATCATTTTCTTCCCTATTTTATAACAAATACTGCTAGCTTTCTTGTGATAAAGCTTTTATTTTAAGGAGTTGCTAATAAATTACAATTATCACATTTCTTCTGAGTGTTTGTGGTCTTACAGTCTTACCTGGCCTTTCCAAAGGCAGTCTTAAGAGGCTGATGGCATTTTTTGTTCATCAAAACTGTCTGTGCTGCCATCAGCCTCTCAAGACTGCCTTTGGAAAGGCCAGGTAAGAGTAGCTCGTGCTCTTTGCAGGCTGTGAAGTTGCCACTCACCACCTCACTGCCCACAGTCAGAAACAGTCACCGGCTCTGCATTGTTTGAGATCTGGCTTCTTCTTCTCTCCTGTTGGCAGAACAAAATGTCATGTGTCTTCAACAATTCTGTGATGCTTTACAGCTACAATAGTGTGTTGATGATCACAAAGCCTTTAGAGCCTTTTGACTTAGTATCCTCCACTCCTTGTTCCTCAGTAGAAATGATGCTCCAAGGAAGATCCACAAGTACATCTTGGCAAAAATCTTCCCTCTGTTATCCTTGCTTGCTGAAGAGAATGAATGTTCATTTGACTTTTCCTCATTCAACATTGACAACAGAAAAGAGGACATCCTTGGTTTTTCATTTTTTTCTAGATTCTGATATTTAATCCTTGCTTGCAGACATGACTTCACAAGACTGTGCTAGGCAGGGCTTTCTGTGAATATAGCCCTTTTATGCAGTTCCTCTGAAGGGGCATGAAAGCCATACTGCTTTTATTTAAAGGAAAAATGTCCATGAATTACTGTGGGATTTTTTCCCTTTTTTTTCTTTTTTTTTCTTCATAAAGAGATTTATACCCTTCAGAGGGGCCAGATTGGAACTCAAGAAATAGATTGCTCTCAAAAGAATATAATTGAATTGACTGATCTACTGTTTCTCAAAATCTGAAGAATTGAGGAGCGGTCCAGACAAATAGACTACGATGTACTAAGGAGGCAGTTTGCCAACTGTTCTTCCACTGGGCTAGCTAATACTTCCCAAATTCCCACTCCATCTGCTATTGGATGTAGCATGGACGTACACAGCAAAGACCTGTGTAATCAGTATAATATTATTGGCTGTTCATCCAAATCAGGAATTTTGGAACAGGTCAAATTTTTGTATGTTTTTTCTCTGCAGTAACTCAAATATGAGATAGCCTCCCTCTAAAAGGAAAACAAATTATGAAAAAAATGCAAGATTTGATGTATCATGAAGACATTAGAAATTCTTGTCGTCATTCCTCTCAAAATTTCTTTTTTTTTCTTTGGCATTTGCTGAACAGCTATGTGTGATTTTCTATTATAATCTCATTCAAAATAAATTTTTAGTTTCTTGTGAAACTCCTGTTAAGTTATAGTTGTATGATTCTGCATTTCCCACAATATTCTACTTCAGTTTACATACTGGGTACATATATTTAGGTTTAATTACTGCTGATAAAGTGGTGTTATAAAATTACACTGCTTAAAATAGTCTTTTAGTCTAATCATGACACTAATGAAGTTTAGATTAAAACATTTTATCTTATCCATTGCAAGTAATACTGTTGAGTAGTATCATGAATAATTGATCTTAGTTACTTTAATACAAAATAAATATTTTTGTTGATTTGTCCCCTGCCACAGCCTCAGTTTCCTTCAAGGATTTGAAGATTGCATGGTTTGCTACTTATATATTTATAATGTTTGTTATGGAAACTTCCTAAGCTTGTAATGCTCTGAATTTGCCTCTGACTGCAAGTAGTTCAGAGCTTCAATTCTAATGAGGTCAGTGAGCATGGCAGATATTTATTAGCACCCTGTATGAATTAGGTCACACTTTCAGGTTGTTATTTCAACGACCTAATTATATCTGTGTTTGATATTTCAATTTGCTAACTGATGCTGACTCCTGTAATGGATAGTATGCAGACAAACTGCTGCTTCTGACAGCACCACTGAAAGCAACGAGCCTGGTAGCTCAGACACCCATAAAAGCAGCCTAACTGACGAGTAAAGGGCAAGGAAAAGAGAGAGAACAAAAAAAGAAAGAAATGAAGGGAAACTTACTCTTGCAAGAAAAAATGCCAAGATGCTTTACTGTGTTGTTCTCTACTGTTCTAAAAACAGCACTGTTCTGTATCAGGTCTCAGCATCTGCAGTCATCAGGTTAGTGCTTTTTATGTGCTTATGCAGTCTGACCTATTCCCAGTAAATTTGACTGTGCTGTGCTACTCTTTCTAACTAAAAAATGATAAAACTCTATAACAGATAAGACTTATAATCAATTTAGAGTATGGTTTTCCATTTTCTAGCTTATTTGCAAAGTGAATGCTGAGCAATTTAACTTTGGAGCTGCATGGGAAATTTTCAATATTGTTCATCAGAAGATAGCGGTTTAATGCCAAACTTCTTTATAGGAATGCATCACTTGTGATTAGTGGCTCAAGGCCAAGACTCTTCCCCATTTTATTAAGTTTTGAGATTGTTAAGGTTATAGTTGGCATTTTTGAAACAAAGAATCCAACTGTATGTTGAAATATGTTTAATTTTTGAGAGTCACATGAAATGTAATAAACATTGAAAATTATCAGAATTAAACCTAGATATTTGTAAATTATTGGCATAGATTATTTCTTTACCTGATTTTTAAATTTCTTTTTGCATGAGCCTTTGAGATTTCTTTTTCCTCTTTTCATCTCAGTTTGGGATAGGACAATTCTTGGCAATCAGTTCTGTGCTGGGAATTTATTACTGAGATTTTCCTTATGTTGCCTGTGTCTAAAGTATCTGTACTCTTCTCTTTGTCCTCTCTACTCCTGTGATTGCTTTTTTATCATGTTGTTTACAGACTATCTGCTTGGTCTGTACCATGGAGATTCTGTGGAGTTCTGTATTTTATCTCAGCCTCTCACAATCTCTATCTGTGGGCAGTCCTTCTTCATTGATTAAAGTGTTTAAGTACTGTAATATCTGTTTTTCTTGTCAAGTAAACAGCTCTTGCTGGCTGCATTAGACCTAATCTTTCTAATCTTCCACTATGACTTTTTTTCAAATACTGTGGACACATAGGATACAAGCAGTCAAGCAGTGCATGCCAAATGCTAGCACACAGGAGCAGTCTGCATTACATGGAATGCATTGTTTGGAGCTGGACTCTGGGACATCTGGAGGGAAGGATCTGTGAGAGGCTCACGTCTTTTGTGGTTTGAACTCGGAGCTTGCACAGAATTGAGGTGCTGGTGGGGACATACCTTGGGACAGCTGTGCTGATCTAGCAGTTTGCTGCCTTCGTGCTGCATGTGGCCTTGGGTACCTGGTCCTGTGTCCTTCTTTGCACTGAATCTGTTGCTGCTCCCTTGCTGAGCTGACTTAACTCACCAAGCCATCAGAAAAACAATCCACCTGAGAGGAAGGAAAAGGGTAGTAGGAGTGTTAGATTGCCTCAGCCAGCTCATGGAGCATCAACCTCAGATACGCAGAGGGAATCAGGAATGGACTGCCTACAGCCTCTTTTAGATGCATCACCTCATGACTCCTGCTGAGTTCTTCCAACACTTTTCAGCAGAGAATGATGTTTAGCACATCATCTTTAAAAATCTGCTGAAAGCTCCTCTGTCATAGCAGTCAAGCTACTTGTCTTCATGCCTTTCACAGTCTGTTGTATTGTACCTGTCCTGCCTTACTTGCCAAAGGATCAAGATTCTTGTTTCTGATATGATATAGACTGTGATATGGGCCTTCTTTAAAAGTCTCATTAAATTCTTGCTTGTTGCAACCTGTACTAAAAACCACAGCAGCAAGGCAAAACAGGGGAAGGGCTTCAAGATAGGTGTGTACCGAGTTTGCATGGCAAAGTTTTGGTAGTGGGGGAACTACAGGGATTGCTTCTGTGAGAAGGTGCTAGAAGCTTTCCCTATATCTGATAGAGTAATGACAGCCAGCTCCAAGATGGACCTGCTGCTGGCCAAGGCCAAGCCCTTCGATGGTAGCGCCTCTGTGACAACATGCAAGAAGGGAAAAAAGTTGCTGCATGACAGCAATTGCAGCCAGAGCGAGGAGTGAGAGTATGTGAGAGAAACAATTCTGCAAGGCCAATGAAGGAGTGGGAGGTGCTCCAACCTCCAGAGCAGATTCCCCTGCAGCCTATGGTGAAGACCATGGTGAGGCAGGCTGTGCCCTGAAGCCCATGGAGGTTAATGGTGGAGCAGATGTCCACCTGCAGCCCATGGAGGATCCTGTGCTGGATCAGGTGGATTCCTGAATGAGGCTGTGTCCCCATGGAAATCTTGTGCTGGAGCAGGCTCCTGGCAGGACCTGTGGAGAGAGGAGCTCATGCTGGAGCAGATTTGCTGGCAGGACTTGTGACCTATGGCAGACCCACTCTGGAGCAGTCTTCCTGAAGGACTGCACCCTGTAGAAGGACCTGTGCTGGAGCAGTTTGTGAAGAACTGTCTGTCATGGGAAGAGCTCATGTTGGGAAGGACCCCATGCTGTAGCAGGGAACGAGTGTGAGGACTCCTCCTTGTGAGGAGGAGGAAGTGGCAGAGACTCTATGATGAACTGACTGCAACCCCCATTCCCTGTTCCCGTGCACTGCTGGAAAGGAGGAGGCAGAGAAAATTGGTAATGAAGATGAGCCTGGGAAGAAAAGAGGAGTAGGAGAAGGTGGTTTAAGGTTTAGTTTTTGTTTCTCATTACTCTACCGTGATTTGATTGATAATAAACTAAATTAATTTTCCCAAGTTGAGTTGCTTGTGCCTGTGACAGTAGCTGCTGAGTGATGGTCCCTGTCCTTATCTCAACCCACAAGCCTTTTGTTGTATTTTCTCTCATGTGTTCAGCTGAGGAGGGGAGTGATAGAGCGGCTTTGGAAGGCACCTGGTGTCCAGCCAGGGTCAATGCACCACAACATGGAGCAACATGGTACCCATCAGTAGCTTCATCTGTCTTGGGCAAGCGAGTCATAACATAATGTCAGTAACACAGAGACTTATGATAATGCTGTATTCTGACTTGTACTGCAGCTTTTACGCTCCTCAGAAAATCTACAGCTTGATTGTCCTCTTAGGAATGCTAGAATTAAGCACATAAAAATCGTCTTTTTTTTTTTTTTACTTCCTGCTCTCTCATGTTGTAGTTATTACAAATGTTGCAATATTCTTAGGGAGTTCTTTGAAGTCTTAGTAGCGTGATTGTGAAAACATGATTGAGATAACATCAACATATAAAGTGAAATAAATGCTTAAAACTGCATGATGGCTGTAAGAGTGAACAAAGTGATTGTTATTTTAAGTCTGGTCCAGTAAATGGCACATAGTGTAGAAAATGGCAAAATGCTGCAGTTAGCAGTGGGGATACATAGTTTTTACCATGGAGTATCAAAGTTCTGCTGAACAAAGGAATGAAAAGGAGTTTTGATAAAATACTGTATCTTGGAACCTGCCCTTTAAATGATTTTTATTTCCTTTTCAGCATAATTAGTTGAGGTTGTGTTTCTTTAACATGCAATTGTACAGTGTTCTCTTAATTATTCCTTCCCTGTTTCCACAGTCTGACCTTTTTCTTTCATAGTCCTCAAAGCATGTCCTGATCGGTACACACTATGTAGACCCTGTTGTTTGCTGCAGCAAGTTAATACTTGTTATCATTGTTTCAGCTGCTTCTTTTTCTTGGAGGCTTTCTCTCTGTTTGCCTTTTAGTCATGTTCATTCATTTTTATCTTTCTTTTCTCTGGGGAACCCTATATAGATGTAGTAATAGAAGTATGATAAATTCTTTCAAGTAGATAATACAAGTATCTGGCTTGCTTAGTATAGTAAGTGGGACAAGAGAAAAAGTAAGTTTTGATACATCTGAATGCATCTGCTAAAGTCTTAATGGAACAGGAAAAAACATCCACCTGTACTTCTGGGAACAGTGCTCAGCCCTCAGCTCCCTCACCAATAAATCTGGCGTCAGCTAAATGAATTTCATGTTCCACCACTGTTTTATTGTTCCCTTAGGTTAACTAAAACCATTGCTTTTGCTGCTCCTGCAGTCAATGATGTTATAGAACTTTATACTTTGGTCTGAGCCAAAAGATGTCGTTAACCATGGGTGATGATGATGAAGAAAAGTCAAACTCTTTTTCTGCATCGTTTAATCTCACCTTGAATTTATCTGTATGTCACCAGAAACAGAGCTCGCATATATTGCTGCTTCACTAATCTGCTTATTTATGTGATTCCCAAATTATCTTCCAAATATGCAACCATCTGGAGATTGTTTACGTTGGGTTTTTTTTTTGGTAAAAAATTGTTAAAAACTATTAATCATTTTTGCAGCCCTACTACAGTCTTCTTTTAATGGAAAAAAGGTAGAATTATTCAATCAAATTTCTTCAAGGCATATATATGTGTGCTCATATATATGACACAAATAAAAGACTGAGAGATAATTAGCAAAGCTAATCCTAGAAATTCCTTCTTCTTGTTTGCATAAAATCTTTTTCTAATATTTCAGCTTCTAATACTTCACAGAATTTATCCTACTATGGAAGAAATGCTGTGTTTCCCTGGGTTTATGGTTTCCATTGTTGCACGTAAATTAGCAAACAGGTTCTCCGAGACAGATAAAATTTTCTCAGCTTGCAAGAAGGTGATTGCAAAAGAGGAAAGAATGTCTCAGACTTCCTGCTGTTGGTTTTCGTGGAGGTGGGAGACATGGGTTATCCACCCTGAAATAAGCCTGTTGATTTGGAGGCTGTAATGAAGCTGTCAGTTGGCTTGCTGCCCTATGCCAGCAAGGGATGATTGGTAGGAATTGTGAAAGGTCTGCTTTGAGGAGAAGTAATCAAGAGTAAAAAGTTTCTCCTGGCATCTTCACTTCTTGGGATGTCTGTTCCTGCCAAGGACCAGAGAGAAGCTACCAACCCTTTATGGCTGCAGAGCAGGCGGGGTGCCAACTGATCGGCAGCCAATGTCGACTTAAGATACTACTTCCTATTTTAAAAAGTTCACGCTGAGTTTTCAACCCACATGACCAATTTACTACTGGTATGAGGAGATGAGACTTTTATTTGCTTCTGTAGACTGGCCTATGTTTATGTCGGTGGTGAATTAAGCAAGGTCCATTCATTTTGGTTTGATTGCAGAACCTGCGATTAAATTATGTTTTTCTCTATTTTCTTATGAAGAGCTACATC